>NC_133507.1:86430496-86590496 GCF_049354715.1 Callithrix jacchus
ACTCTATTATATAACTGGTAGTGCCTAAGAATTGAAGTGATGAATAATTGTATTATTGTCATAAGATAATTTTTAAAAATATATATATGAGAAACTTATGAAGATGAATTTTATAAATTAGTTTTAAAATACTGTGGCCTATTTAATATATTTTAAAACATAGTCCTCATGTAAGTAATGTATATCATAACAAGTCAAAAATAGAACCGAAAGAGTTGGTGGGCTTTTTTTCTTGATGAATTAGAAATATAACCATGACTAACATAATTTACAAATAGAAGTTGAAATCCAAAATTTGTAAAATTTTTCTTCCTGAATCAAATAATGCCATTTCTATCTTACTGTATTTTAATTAGCAGAGGTTTTTTGGAAACGGCATGGTACATATTCATACGATGACTCAAAATGTAACTTGGCCTGCAATTTTCTTTCGGGGAAAAGTATACCCTAATTCCAATCCATTATTAAAAAGCAGATAACATGTGCACTCTCTGAAATGCCTATGACTTCACTCTTTTGATTTTATGTAATTATAAGAGAATGTTCTTATGTATTTGCTTTTCAATTGGCACAACATTTAATAACTGAATGTCTTAAGATAAAGTGCATGCTTTCTTTTGGTCCATAAAGAATATCATTGGATTATAAAACTCAAAACTTTTGTAAATGTTTTATAATATAGTCACAGTGTAGTTTATAGCTGTGATTATAATAAGAATTTCTATGTGTACCCTATATGTGTATCAGAAAAATAGATACTAGTTTGCATTCTGAAATTAATAATCAGTAACCAGAACCTGTGCCTTCCCACTGTGTTATTTTCTAACATCTATCAGTTCTCAGGCAGAACTTTGAACTCAATATTTTTCCAAAATTTGCAGCTCAAAGTAAATACTTTTCATTTAAACTAATTTCAGTTAACATAGGAAAACAGGGAAAACATCACCCACTTAAAAACAGCTTAAGTTTCATGTACTTCATCACTGTAAATAAACAAGGTAAACACTGACATGACTTGAGAGTATTCTTGGGTTGAAAAAAATCTGCAGTTCAAAATAAATTTCCCCTTTGGTCAACATTTTGGACGCAATTCAGACTTTCTCAGAAAATAAACATATTTTAAAGGGTGTTTTGAATTTCACTGCATAATTTCTAGCCAACAGAATGACGGTGGTATCTTTAAAGTTGATTATATGTCAGATCAATAGCTATTATGCAGAGCTAACACAGAATGAAGACGCAATACCTTGCTTCTGCTTAACCCTTCTACTGTGACGTGAAGAAAAACTTCCCATAGGTGGGTCTATGGGGAAATCCTCTCACAAAGTGAAACTTTCCTGTTTGTTTGTTTAATAATACAGTTATTCTTTGCTGATAAAATGGAAAGTGAGCTGTGTTTTTGGTCAAGAAAGCAAAATGTTCACTAAAGTAATCTTCATGAGAGTTTTTCAACGAAAGGGGGAAGAGTTTTACATTCTGCATAACAACAAATTGCTTTGAAGCATGAGCTTAAAATGAAAATGCCCCATTACAACAGATTGTTATTTTTTTTCTGATGCTTTTAAAAGTGCCTCAACCTTTTCTACGGCTACAGTGCTAAAGTTAAGTATTTGCTATTTTATTTAAACATTTTTGAAAAATGAACATTCTGAGGCTCTGCAGCATTATTAAGAAAAGCTGTCCATACTTTACCATGTTGTTACATGTGTTTATCTGCTGATTATAAAATGTGTTAAACAGTATTTTAAAAACAAAAAATAAATGCAGAGCTGCGCTTTGATTAATTCAGTGAACAAAACATATGCTGTTGGTTCTGTTCTATGAAATTCATATATGATCAATAAAATCTTTTAAAAGAGCAACTTTGGCTTTTAGAATTATACTGCCGATCATGTTTTTTGTCCCAGTTAACTCTGGGCTCATTCTGTTAACTTAGGCAAACAAAACCACTTTCTGGCTATGATGGTAATGTCTTTTTAATATATTCTTACACTCTTTCTAAATTTTCTCTAGGTTGGAAGCTGTGTACTGTGGGTGTTACCCACTTTGTCCTAAAGATTTGGTTTATCCTGAAATATTTCCAGGTAGTTGCCTTAATGTGCCTTCATCTTTATTGAGATTTAATATGCAATTCATGCTAAATCAGAAAGTTTGAAAATAAACTTAGGCAGGAGCCATTGTTTATTTGGCAAGTCAACATGTTAGTGTTAAGGAAAATTTTATGTGTTTTAATACATTAGAGTAAGCTTATATTTACCATCTGTTCTTTTAAGATAACAAAAAAGCAAGTTTTCAAATAACATTCTTCATTGTTAGCATACACATCCCATAATGATGGATTTTTATAAGCAGGTCAATGTTGCTGCAATTGCTTACAGATTTTTTTTAATGATACACACAGAGAAAAATCAGGGACGGAAAGTCACACCAAATTATTTAAACAATTGACTAGTTAATAATATGCAACTGTTCTACAGGGTACATACGGCTATAGTACCAGTTTTTTGAAAAAATTCTCATCACTAAATATATCACATATGCATTGTGTTACATTAGAATAATGTATTTTAATCACCCAAAGGAGATGTCTAAACAGCACAACTACACAGTCTTATTTAGCATTAAACATCCTTGTGAGCTGAGGTAACCTTATAAAATCATGCTTAAATAATGTAAAACACGAGGCGGCACAGAGCAATATGCATTTTTAATTAGTAAAGTGACTAATATCGAGTGTGTGCTTTGAGGTTTTTGTTTCATTAAAAATGTATCTGTTTTTCCTGCAGCTGAATATCTGTATTCAACACCTGAACAGCTTTCAAAAAGGCTCCAGAATTTCTGCAAGAGACCAGATATTATAAGAAAACATCTCTATAAGGTAGTTATTGGGAAGCGATTTACATGGTATAAACACCATATTGAAGTACAAAGAAAAATCTTAAAAAAAAAAACATTTAATTAACATACTAATGTTTAAAGGAAACATGCTAGGGAGGGATATTAGTTGTTACACTAACAAGGATTAATTAAACTGGATGCCAGTTGTATTAACCTAGGTCTTATGAAATACGTGCACTTAATGCACGGTACATGCTTTTTTTTTAATTTATTGTTTTCTAAGATGACTGTCCTTTACATTTAGCCCCTAGAGGCTTATAAAAATGAACCTGGATTAATGTAACTCATTAGTTTAAAAGGAAGTAAAGGAAAGATTCTACAATTATATTAATGAGGATAAGCCTTTCTTCCCATCATAATGAAATCTTTAGTCCTCAAAAATTCAGGTGAATGACATTAGTGAAGTTTGGTGTTCATTTTTGAACTACTTGAAAGGTGATTTTTAAGAATTGACTATTTCTCTTATCCAATTTAATAAAAATCCCCAGTTTCTTTAGAATAAGAATGTCAGCCTCATCTCTGAGTGGCAAAGGGAAAATAATGTAAACAGCATCATTATTCACTCCCCTGGTTCATTATCTTCTTTTCCTTATTTGAATCAAGAATTTTGCATTGTTGAAATAGTAACACAAAGAAGCCCTACTAAAAGTCTTAAGTAATTGAACTAGGATAAATATGCTTTCTGAGTTTTGAAGGTGGCTCTAGGCCATGAGTAATATACCTTTTTATATTCTTCAAATGTAGCATCTTCATTTTACATAAATCCAGTATAGTTTACAATCTTGCAGTTTTATAATCCAGCATATTTTAATTTTCCTACGTTAATATATAACCTTCTACATGAAATACAGTTCTCTGCCTTTTTTTTCTCCTTTCCCAGCTCATAGTCTAAAATACATATTTACATAGTGATACATCACAACATGACTTTGTTTCTACAGGAAACAGTTAAACTTCAAGAAAAAGAAAGAGAACCAAAAATGCAATTTAACACCCAATTTCAAGCTCATTATCTTTCATTGTCTATTAACTTGGCAATGGTTCAGAAGGTAGCTCATAATAGTTTAAAATGCTGACTGAACAGTTCCAGCTTCAGTATTACTCCTTGAGTCAATAGTATTGTATTGTATACATGGGAAGCTCCACAGAGGAAACAGTCATCCAAGGTTTACCTCAATATTTCCTAATTTTTAAAGTTCAGTAGCAGTTTTGTTTGTATGAAATATCAATCGACTAGTTTCCCATGTGATAGACTGTCAAAATATGCAGATAATAAAAATTGAGGAAATACAAGTATTAGTACAAATTTGAATTTATTTTCTATATATGACACAAAGCTATTTTCAGTAAGTTCTCAGTCAAATTATTGATTTTTCCTCCTTTCGGATGAATTTTTGGTGAAGTATTTATAAATATATTTCCACCACTAAATGTATCAGTTTGTAGCATTGCTTAGCCCTGTTATTCTGCATCTGCAAATTTTTAACTATTTTAAAAGTCACTGCAACAAGTTGCCTCTAGTAAGAAAAGAAAGCAGATGTCCAGTTGAAATATTTTCATTCAACTATTGCCATAATATAGCTATAATTATTTATTTTACAAACAACTTCTGAAAACAGGAATGGCAGCTTAGAGATATGTTGTTAATACACCAAATTGTTCTTCACACAGCTTAAACGAAAACCTGTATCTTAAATGATATTTCATTGCGCTGTTACATGTGAGCACCTAAATATATTTTAGCTTGTACACCCTAAAAACGTGCATCTCAAAGTTTTATAAATTAGTAATTCATGCAAAAGCATTTATAAGAGCTTATTTATATAATTCATTTTTAAGTATTGTGTACCATAGATTGTTTTCTTATAAATCTATAATACATTTTCACATATCCCTTCATCCATAGTGTTTAGTGATATTGTCTAAAAATTTCAAAAATTAATAAATTAGTCTAAAAATTTAAGCAATCAAGAGTTTTATGATACAATTATTAGGAAAAACTGGCATGTTGCAAGTTATAGAGTTAAAAGCACAGGAAGGACCACAGATGTAGTTTGTGTGTTGTTATGGGATTTAAAGCCAAAAAAAAAGTGCCTTCTAAGCCTTTATAATAATGATACAACAAGTTATTGTAATTTTTTATCTTGTGTTTTGTAAATAGACACATTTTCAGGTAACATTTGCTTTTGCTAAGTACTAGAGAATTAGCATTTTAGCTTTTACCTACTTTTCTTACGCTGTCGGAGAAGATCTTTTGTGCGTACTGTGAAAAGAATGTTGGGAGTTATTTTTAGATTTATTTCATTGGACAGTGCTGTTTTGCTTTTATAAAACATATGCTTCTAAGATCTAAAAGGATAGAATGTCACTGAATTCTTTAATTTGTTCCTTTTACATTTTTACACCTTATTCTTTTTTTGTTGTTAAAAGTTTACATTTTAAAATCATTTCAACTTCTTATCATATAGAGTTCACTTTAGGATAGGATTTTTCATATGGATTCACACTTAGAAATTTAATGACTAGAATAAGGCTACTAACACTTGGCTTTCTTCTCACATCAGACATTATACTTTCAATATGAGTGAGAGTTTGGGGTATAACTTGAAGCAGGATTTGAAACAGAATGCTTGTAAGTGAAAAGCAGAAACAGAATTTACTTTTTTTCTTAAAGTGACTCCTATCACAGAACACTTGTGTCTCTGATTTCCCACCTGAAATAGTTTCAGACCTGAAATGTGTAAATTCCTCATTTGCATTCAAGTGTGTACTTGCTCACTCTCGCACACACATGTGCACACACACGCACACACTTCCCTTAGGATCATTAGAGAAATCTAGTACATGAAAAAATTAAATGTATCTTAATAATTTTTAAAAACCTAAAACCATTTTTCTTAATTTAAGAAATATAAAACCACTTCTTAGAAAGTTTATGTCTACAGTTAATCATTGACTGTAAACTTGTACTGTCGACACATGCTTTTTCAGGTCAGGCAGATGCACCAGATACATACTTCTCACAGAGATAAAATAGGGACCTCTTCAGTGACTCCTAAGCCTAACTTGAACACAGGTTTCTAGAAGTGATCACAAAAGAATCAGCCATGGATTGACTTTGTAAACTAACAGTAGTTCTTCCCTTCTAACCCAAGCAAGTCTAATATCGTGAAGCTGTTTTTTTTTTTTTTTTGCCTCACTTTTATTATACTATGTGAATTTACTTACTGAAAATTCTCAATTATTTGAGATTAGTATTTCATGCTTTTAGAGAACCCTGATCATTATATTTTTAAATGCTGTTGAAAGACATTTTATAGCTATTTCCTCATTACCAGTATTGAAATGAATGTAAGGGTACAAATAGGGCAGTTGTAGAAGGTAGACATCATTCAGACTGACAGAAAAGATTTTCATTCTTGTCTCATTTTTCAATTACTTTTATTTATAAATCAAATGGTATTCTCTGGTTTAAAAAGAGAGATGCCATTCTTTCTTTTGCTTTTTCAAAGTGACTTGTAGTTTCTTAAGATTTTTTCAAGTTTTAGCTGCTAATTGTTTTGTTCTCTTCAAGTTCTCCAACATGACAAAACCTTTATGACCTGCTGTTATTTGGAAGAGAAAAGAATTTTTAGAGTTTTGCCTGAAACTAATTCCAAACAATAATTAAGCTTACAATTCACACTCATTGCCCAGAAAAGCCATTTGTGGTTATCTTGATTATGTCAAGCTATCTATACCTGAACCACAGCCAAGCTACTTTGCTTCCTTCAAGAAACTAGTCACTTTACAATTCCCTTTTAATTTGAGCTTAAACTCTTATATTTGAATAAGGTGCTGCTCACTAGTTTTAATACTGCTCCAGAGTCCTTACTTTATCCTTAAACATGACAACTTAAATGCTTGCGACATTCTAAGAAATTCTAAAATCTCTGCACCAGCACCAACACAATTAAGGCAAATTCTCAGTCTCAGTCTCTCACTTTTTCTCTCTCTCTCCCCTCTGCCTTTCCCTCCATTCCCTTTCTTTTTCCCTCTCTCCCTTCCTTCCTTCATTCTTCACCTCCTCCCTCAGTTTTATTTGGTCTGGCTTTCCTTTGATTTGTCTAAATAAAATAAAAGGAAAAAGCCATTTAGCATCACAGATATGCTTTGGCTGATTAAGATCAGTTAGAGGTTTTGTCCTTCTCTGCTTACTTATTTGCAGCCTGACCCTAGGTGCTTTACTTGGCCTCTTTATGACTCATCTGTAAACCTGGAAGAATACTTTTTTAAAATAGCATTTTCCTCCTGAGGTACTGCTGTAATGAAATAATGAATACAAACCTGTTGTAAATATGAAGTGCTTTATAAAGTTTACGTAATAGCAGTAGTGGCATTTATCTTTGTGTCTTCATCATTTAAAAGTAAAATTCACATTAGCAAAAACTTGTATGTATAGTATTATGTCTTGTGTTTTATAAAAGTTAAACGTTGGATGATGAACTTCGAATGGCTGTCATTCATAACATAAACCAAAAAAATGTGTGCAACAGAATATACTCATTTGCAGAAAGCGGTAGCCTTCTTCTCTGGTTGGAAATACGACGACACTTTAAACCAATCAGAAATTGAGATTTCCTGAGGTGATGAAACTCAAGAACCATTTACTTGGTGGCTTTTTGAAATGTAATTGACGTAAGTGATGGAAGTTTGTGATACAAATTTTCAGCATACTTTCATCTTTCAATCATTAATGCTCTTCACTTCTTTCTCTTCTCTCCCTCCTCCTCATTGCAGGGTGAAATCACTCGGTTTTCTTGGGCAGCCCTACATGGTAAATTCAGGTCTCTGCTTACAACAGAACCTAGGGAAGATTTGTGACAGATGGGGCTAAGTCACAAACTTGCAGCCTAAGGCAGAATCTGAAGAACTTTCCAGAGTGTGCCCATATTTACCTGATCAGAGAGAAAAGAAAATCTGCAGAGGAAGCTGAGCCTGGCTGCTTGTCATAGCTGACACAGAGCCATCTGCCACAAACCTGTGGCGGCTTCAGATCTCCAATCCCTGCCACCACCCCAACTCAAATTAAATACAGATTCCTAGAGACGTTATGATGGTTACACATGTCCTCGGCATCACATGTAGGAGACTGTTCAAAAAAATATGTGGCCTGTTGTATAACCGCACTCATGTATCCCATATGTGGTGCCACATTGAATTTCCGGTTGAATCTGTTTTTATCCTTTGTACTGGATGACATGGTGCCTGAATTCTTTCTTTTCGCCGACACGATGGCAGCCAAACTGCAGCTTCAAACGCTCACACTTGGCTGGGTTTCTACCTAGGTTGCCAGGTTATCATCGGAGCCTTCTTGTGTCCTCAAAGGGCCACGAGGCCTGAAAGGAGGATCAGAATGCTTCAGAACTAATTGGGCAGCCATTGCAGAATTGTTTGTGGGCAAAGGGCTGCTTTAGCACTTTTCTTTTAGCAAATTAATGACTCTCCGGCACAGGTTTTTAAGTGAAGGTATTAATAAGAGGTCTGGCAGGTATTCCCATGGTTCACATAGTTACATTTGCATTTCATTAATCTTAAAGAAAGTTGCAAGATAAACAGCTGTAATTCGGACAAGCATGACAAACACAGTGAGGCCATCTAGCCCATAAAATGAACACTGACATAGTTGTTTTAATTTTTTTCCCCAGGTAAAAATAGAGAAATCAAAATACTTCTAACAAAACCAGTAATTTTGATAGAAATATTTCTCAAAAATACTTGGATCCACCTACAAATACAACCTTTTCAAGATAAATGCTTATGATTCCAATAGTCAAACTGCTGTGTTTGTTGATGTAAAGACGTTTTGAATGGCTAGATGGTAAAATAAGTTTTTAATAAAGTACTCACTTCCATTTTTAATTAGCATATTCATTTACATATAGATGTATACATCTACCTATATGTTTCTCACTGAATGTTTTCCTTGTGACAGAGACAACGAATACAATTGTTTCTTTTCCGGATGAACAAGGATCTGTTTTGCAAATGTTTGTAAGATATTATGACATTTCCAAGATTTTCTTTGCATTCTGGAAAGCAGGAGGTAAACATTTGTAGTCATTAAGGTAAAGTCTGTTGATAAACCATCTTCTGTTTACTGACAGGTAAATTGTAACTTTCCTAGCTTTTGAAATGAATAACTTCTATACACCACAGAGTGAGGCACAGGCAGGGAAAGGTGGCTAGACAAGGGGCAAGCCAGGCTCTCTGGCTTCTGGAAGGATTGAGTGGGCTAGCAGGCATCTTAGATAGAGAAGGCAGTGATTCAGAAGTCCAATAAGGCCCATTTGACAGGTAGCAAAATCTAAAGCAGGAAATAGATAAGGTTAGGGAGTCAGACAAAGGCCTTGGGAGAGAGGCAGTATTACATATCAAAGAAACCAGTCCATGAGGCCTGGGAATTTAAAAGCAGGAAGAGTAAGAAGCAGAAACAACAAGCTCCATCTGAACAGACTCCTCCCTCCAACCTTTATGAGACCCGCAGTGTGATGGGCCACCACAGCACTGGTTTCTAGATTCTTAACAGGGAAACCAGTGAACAAAATTACCTCCTCACCCAGAAAACAAAGAGCTAAGGACTATTTTGGAAGTTCCTTCCCGTCTAAGACTGTGGAACTCAAAATCTAGCAGGTGTGCTCCTTTGGAGAGCAAAACTAAAGATATAAATATGAATAAGAAATTCTTTGCCACTTCTCCTGGGCAGGGTTATACTTTATGCTGTCTACTGAGATAAACCAGATGCGTCAGTTTGCTTCTGTCAGGTGCTATGTCACAGATGACATCTTCTCCAACCAGGAAATAGTGCTTCATTGACTTTGTTTTTCTATTCTGAAAATAATGGGCTTACACTTTATAGTGGCTAGGATATTCTACACACAACTAGTACCCATATATCTTTTCTCACTACTTGATAGGAAAAAGAAAAAGCACTAAACATTTATGTATTTTCCTGATTTAGGCAAATATAATATTGAAAGTTACCTGTATGTGGGTATTTTTTCCACACTCATAAACGCAAATCAAATTTTGCCTTTAGCTGTGGCCAACATTCCTCCCAGGACAAAAACTTACATTAAAGGTGTCACTTATTTGCATGATACTGAGATTTGCAGTTTATAAAATTAAAAAAAAAAATATGAAGACTGTAATGTCAGAGTTGCTATTCATTCACATAAGCAATAAAAAGTTTTATAAATGTGTAATTCTTAACATTTAAAAATATGTAGGAGTGTGTGTGCATGTGCACACATGCTTCTCTACACCCATGACCTAGTGGAATGAAGTGTTTTTAAATAAGTTTATCAGCATTTTGTTGAAGTCTCGGTGGATAATTGGGACTACAGTTTGACTCATTAATTGTTTCCCTTTTCAACCACCCCCATCATTTATTGTTCTGAGTATGTTTGATGGAAAATTTAGTCGTTTTTTTTAACTTTCAATTGTTAATTTTTTCTTTTCCAATTCTAATTATAAGTATCTTTAAAAGTCCATCCATTATCAAGACTTTGATATAGTGTCTTGAAACACAGTTTGCCCTAAACTTAATCTGTGTTTCTGGCTAGGTGTTACTGTAACAACTATCAGGGCACCTGGTTCTTAACCTACTCGTTTATACTGTGTTCTTAACCTACTCATTTATACTGTTATGAAATAGATGCAAATACCTTTTTTAAAATGCTCCTGGTTTAATAAGCATCCTTCAAATACAGATAAGCTTAAATGCCCTGCTCCTGTTCTCAGTCCGTCAGACATCAATATGGCAGCAGAATCCATAAGTCCGTGGAAATTCAGCCATAGAGTGCTGCATAGATTAATTTCAACACCTTGAAATGCATCTGGAAGCAAAGATTTCATTTTATGTTGAAGGTGTTAATTATATTTGATATTTTTAAAAGTAAAATCTGTTTTTGAGAAAGCATCTGCTACCCAGAAATACTATGAGCCACAAAAGAAATTTCACTTAGGTCTCAAAAGATACTTTCTGTGAATGAAAGAATCAGTTTTCAAATAATAATACATGCTTTCTTTTAATGCCGACATGCACCATGAGCCTTATACTTCTATTGACTATTGACCCAAACTTCCTATCTTTTTCAGTGGAAAATTTGGGACTGTTTAATATTAGAGCTTATGTTTAACAAAGAAGAGAGTATATTATAAACCACTGACTTGAACATGTTTCATTTTAAAATTTGAATTGCGGTACAGACAACTAAGCTCCTATCCTATGCCCTCTCTTCAGAGCTAAGTCATTAAAATATAACTGGGGAAGTCTTAAAAACATACAAGTAATTCTACATGCTGTTCAAAGATACATACCTGTGTGATTAAAGTACAGTATTACAGAAAACCTGGAAATTAACCAAACTTAAAATAATGGTTACACCAGAGGAGCTATGGCAGAGAAGAACAGAACATGGAAGTGGGGAGAGGTGTATTCATTGCATGATGAGTGATCTGTTTCTTAAGCTGGGTCATGCTACACAAAGCCTTCTTGCCATTCTTTATGACTCCTCATCATGTCTTCAGTGTATTTATTGGATATACCTTTTGATAGGAAATGTAAATACTTTGGGAAACATTTTACTAGTTCTGCTATCAGTCTGTCTGTAACATTTTTTGGCTTCCTCAGCTATTGATTGTGTCAGAAAACCGCTTCCCTCAGACAGTAACAGAAACGACTCTACTGCCAACTTTGCATGAGAAGACTTTCCTCTACTTAACAGGAGCCAGGGACTTCACCCCAACCCTCATGCTGTGGAGAAAGTCAGACTTAACTATCCCCAAGTTCGTTTCTTGGGGCTGCTGATCACCATTTCTAACTGAGGCCTGTGGCATTACAACACAAGATGGAAAACTATAGCTCTAAACTCCCTTTTAAAGGGTAAGGAAAGGAAGACGAATGCAGATGTTAAATGAGCCCAGCCTTTTGGATCTCAAAAACTTCAGAGCTGCCTCTTAGAGTACAAGAGCTCTCTGAGCTCCCATCCACACTGCCCAGTCCCCGTAGTGTTGCCGCCTGTCCCTTTTCATCTTCAAGGCACAGGAGTGAATCATGGTCTCTGTCCTTTCCTTGCAATCTATCTCAGGGGAACAGTTCTCCCTGGTATCTGTGGGATGCCCTCATTGCATATGAGGCACAGATGGCTTGAGGGACCAGGCTCCCCACTCACTCTGCAGTCCATTTCTCTATGTTGGAATTTGGGATCAGTTTTTTCAGGTGTCCTGCCATCATCTATCATTATCTGATTGATTCCTTATCCTCTCCCAACCCCAAGGAGAGGATTCTAATTGTTTTTATAAACTGATATAAGGAATTGATGATTCTTAGAAGATCATTTTAAATGGTTATATTACTTTCCTATCAATTACTGCATTTAAATAGCAGGCCTGAGGTGTGGTGCTAGAAGATGTGACTCCTAGGAATACTGGTATGACCTTTCTCAAGCAATTCAAAATCCTTTAGATCTGCAAATTTAATGTTTTCAATATCATTTCACAAACGAGAATATTAAGGCATATATAGTGACATATTTAGGAGCTGAAGTGTGTTACAGAAACAGAAGATTTATTGTATAAGCCTTTCGCTACGTGGCATGCTGTCATTGTCACCCATGTGCCGTTCAGGAAGCACCAAGTGCAGTGTACATGACTCAGTTGGACCCCTAGTTCCCTTCTATTTCTCTCTCCAACTGGCAGGAAGCAGCAAAGGGCAGTCAGGGTGTTTATTTTGTGTCCCACGTTTCTGACATTAAAAGGGATATTAAGAGACCATGTCATATGGCCAATATTTTAATTGTTTTTATTATTACTCTGATTCTCCCTTTAGGGAGGCATTCAGTGAGTATACCCTATCTGTCACAGGCCCCAACCACTCTCTGTGGTCTTACCCCTCTGCTGAATTCATACATTTAGATAACTTCCCTGGGCCTCCTGAGAAGCACTTATTTTTGTAACCTCCTATATTTGAGATGTAGGAAACAGAGGAGAAGTTGACTTGCCTTGGGTCCCACAGTGGTACAGGCAGATCTAGAATTCAGATTTTCTAGAGCTCTTTCACTAGGCTGTGGTTGGGCAATAGTCAAGACCAACTCTTCAAGGAGGGAAAAACATCTGTCTTCTCATCTCTTTGTCGTCTTTCTTCCTTCTGCCTTTCACTGTCAGAAGAAATGTGTTAATAAGTCGCTAATACCTTACTCTAGGTGTATTTCATGTTACACCTGCCAGTATTTGTATTCTCAATGAACAAAAGGAGAGGAATGCAGAAGAACTGATTTCTGTATGAAAAGTTCAGACTCTGTGGCATTTGTGGTATTTCTGAACAACTGATCCTTCTCTATTGCTTTTTGAATCATACAACGACAAAGCTGCTCACCCAGGTATGTATAAGGCTTGACCTTCATCCAAAAGGCAGCCCCTTGCATCTTTCCGCACAGGGTGGAAGAGCAGAGGGAGCAGGTGGCAGCGTGGTAGCACCTTTAACTGTGCAGCACTGGGCCTGCTTCCTCTCATACAAAAGCGATAACGCAGAAATTACATCCCGAGACTTACTTCCCCAGAAAGAAAAGGAAGGGGAGAGATAACTTAAAAAGGAAAAATTTCTAATATGGTATTAGACCCTAATTCATAGGGAAATTTATGCCTGAGATATGAATTTCTGGAAATAGGGGGCTTTTTGGAAGGGAAACACTGAAACGTCCTTAATTATAGAGTAATAAATACCAATGGTATATTATCTTTTGATATTTCCTTACACAGATATCAAAGCATGCAGCTGTTTTTGAAAACTGATAATCAAGTACAAAATAAGTATATTACATCTTACACTTACAACACACCCTTCAACTAAGCAGCATCATGGAGCACTTAACGGTGAGAAACAGAGCTGCTCATAGTAGAAACCTAACTGAACAAATTAGCTTTGAATTGTAACTTAAGAATCGTAGTCAAACCAAAGCGCCTGTCCTTGCCAGGAAAGGCATTCCAAAGGCAGAGAGCATGCCAAGTAAAAAGCCTTTGCTTCAGGATTATGGAGGCAGTTCTGAAAAGCAAGCATAACTTAATGATCAATCAGAAAAATATAGAGCAGTAACTACACAACTGAAGGATGCATAAAAATTGTACAAAGCGTTAATAGTGGAATGGGGAGGTAGGATGGGATTTTACCAGCAAGTATTAAGCTCTTGGAAAGCTTCGTTTATTGCCGTCAATCCACGCAGTAGAAAGAGAAAGACAAACATGTTCAAAGAAAAGTATGTGGACAAATGTAGGGGGTAGAAAAGGAAATGAAGGTTAAGCAAGGCCAATATGATTCAGAATAAAAGGGAGGGAGGGAAGTATAAGGAGCCAGCTGCAATTACTGAATGTTACATTAAGAAGAGCTGAAATTGAGAGGGGGAGGTCTTGAGTATTTTACTAAGTGGATTAATGTCCTCTTCCTTGGGTGTCTGAAGTTGCAGATTTTAATTTATTTACTGCAGGGATTTATAACGGAATTTGTAATGGGTGGGGGAGATAAACAGGGACAATTATAAACTGTTAGGAAGTAGAAAAGAGAACCACTATATAATACTTTCTGTAAATTTAACTGTAATAAATGGTTTTAAGCTATGGACAAATATGGTCAAAAAAATGTTTAGTCCATGATAATAGGATTTAAAGGGAAATAAGAGATATGTCCAAAAAAACTTAAAGACCAAAACAAAGAAAGAAAAACCCACATAGATGTCTGAAGCCAAGAATTTTGAATGGAGCTAGTTTTATTGCTATTCTCCTTTCTCCACCCATTTAAAAAATAAATCATAACTCTGGCATTTAAAAACCTACTCATGAACATCATTTATTAATATAAACTTAATCCTGTGCTATTCTTTGGTGGGTGGTAAGAACATGAACTAACAACAGCTGGACTAAAAGGATGGCAACAGGACGATCCACTCAAACACAGGAAAGCCAAAAGAAAAAAACTACTCTGCTCCCTCACGTTACTTATTTTACAGAAGGATAAAGCTGAAAAGGGGAGAGGGTGTGGCTAAACCACAGAAAGACTGGATGCCTAAAGGAAAAATCTTCAAGTTTTCCTAAATGTGTATTAGAAGTGGAAGGGGGATTTAAACCTTGCATGATTTCCATCATTTTGTTAATCTGCTAATCTGCTTCCCTGGAAGGTGAGAAAAAGTGCTGTCTGTCTTCTGCAATTGAAGAGACTAGGGCAGAAACTTAATCATGTTCTTATCCGTGAGTTCTTATACCTGGCTGTCGTCTGGCTGGCAACCAGTCCACAGACTACTGGTTTAGGCATTTGCCTGGCAATAATGTTAGCCATCATTTAAATTGTTAAATATGAATCAGAAAATCTTTAAGAATTACTGATAGGCAGGTGTTAATATTGAATGTAATAGTATTTGGGGTGTGGGTAAATCATTTGACTGGAACCACGTGGGGAAAAAAAAAGACTTGGAAATCTTATTTTTTTAAATGCTGTTGGGGAGATGGCATTAATGAAAAATATGTAATTGAAAGTGGAAAAAATCATCTACAAAGAAGATAGGTAAAAATGACTAAGCAAAGCAGCCTTGTCACCTTCGACCTGATGCTTCATTGTATCAGAAGAAAGTAAACAGATTGCTAACAAAGAGACAACCCCTTCTAATTTCCAAAACTGGCGCAGCAACAGGAGGAGGAAAATAGAGAAGAATGCACTGTGTGGTGGCTCAGGGTGATCCTTTGAGTATTAAAAATGAGGGCACAGACCTAGAGGTTTTTAGTGGTCAGTGGGTGGACTTTAGATTCTGAACACTCCTCCACCTTCTGTGGAGAATTCGGGACACGGTGGAGTTAAACCAGTATCTTAAATCCCAGGCACAGGGTGGAGATTGCTTCGTGATCATGATTAATTAAAAGGAAAGAAATCAAAGCAGACATCTCTCCTTTTTCTATTTGAGTCGCAGAACCATGGAGGGGAACTTGTGCTCTCTGGTGCTTGCAGCTATGTTCCCTGGCTTTCAATCGGCTTGGCTTCTCCCCTTGTATTCTAATGCTGTGATAACAGGCCAATAAAATAGAATCTACAAAATTGCAAAACAAAATTGTGTGTATGTTTGTGTGTATTAGAATTTTACTGAAGATAATGAATTGCAACACTCTAAGCACAAAAATTTTTAACTTAAAATATATGAGTAATGAAGTTTTAAAGCAGCAAAATGTGCTCAAGCGGAGCATTTGTAGTACCTTTTTTGTAAGAGGTTCCCCAGATCTCTGGGTGCATCAGCAAACTGTCTTCCTACACCAAGGAGCGTGCAGCTGCGATTTGGCCCCGGGCACCACCTATCCAGAGTCACTACCTAATGCATTTTACATTTGCACACTTTGTCAAGGGGTGAGGGGCAGATAAGAAGGGGCCTTCCCCCACCCCCCAGCGTTCTGTTTCGTTTTGTCGCGGCCGTCAGCGGACACATGGAAAATGGGGTGTACGGTTTTGTTTGCCTTTAATCTGTAATTAAGGATCCCTTGTCTGGGGCTTGCTACCTCTTTTCTTTCTGCCTCCCTGCGGCTCGGGTCTTCCGCCCTCACTCGGGTCTGGCCTGGCGCACCGCAGCCTAGGAGCTCGGGGTCGCCGGGCGGAGAAGCAGGCGGGGGGCGCAGGGGCATCCGCGGGGCTCGGCACTCGCCTGCCCGAGAGAGCGCGCGCCCCGACACACCGGCCCTGGCTAGCCCGAGCCCCGGACCAGCTAGTGCCTTGCTTCGGGCAGCTGCTCTCGCGTTGCCCAGAGCGGGTCACCTCGCCGCGCATCCGTTCCCTCCACACCGCGGCGTCTGCGCGGCCAGCGAGCCCGAGCTCCGGTCGGCTGCGCCGCACGCCCTCGACGCCTAGCTCGGTCTCGTCCGGAGCGAGTGGGGGGAGTTCTGCACCTTTCGGGAGCGGGAACATGAGGGGTGACGGTGGGGAACGTTGAGGTCACAAAGTCATCACCCGCTCCTCTCGCCGGCGTGGGCGCTGCCGGAGCGCAGAGCCGGAGCACGAGGGTCTCGTCCCCGGGCTCGGGCCCCGCCAGTCGCCGGCGCTCCTACACGCGCGCACTCTCTCACACCCCCGCGCTGGCACGCGCGCCCTGGCGCTTGCACACCCCGCCACGCGCGCGCTGTCACGCACACACACCGGCACGCACCCGCCACGCGCGCGCCGACACTCCCAGGCTGGCACACGCGCACGCGGCAGGGGCCAACCCCTGCCCAGGTTTGGCTGCGCGGGGCTTGCGTGCTCCCTCTCGGGCACCCCTGGGAAGGGAGCGCAGCCCGGTGGGCCGGCACCCTGTGCTCTACGCGTTTGAGTATTTCACCGAACTCGGGTCCCTCAGTGCGTTCTCATCGTATTCACTCGCTGAAGAGTGAATACGATGAGGATACACTAAGCAAAACCAGAAACACCGTTGCCTACTACCTTTTAAAAAATAAAACTTGCCCTCAGCAGCCTCGGGAGGAAAGTGGGAATGGGCATGGAGACCTCCCGGAAAGGATTTTATCTACACATTTTAGAATACTACTCCCTGACTCTGGTATGTTCAGATACGTGATTTAAATCTCACCCCCTGGACACTTTTTCACTTCACACCTTTATATTGAAATACAAACCTCGTTTCTCCTCCTCACCACTATCTGGTTATTTAGGAGGAGTTGAGAAAAGGAGTTAAGCAGTATTGGGGCAGGAGAATATTTAGAAGCATCCCATTGATTTGTCGCTGATTTGCTCTGATTAAGTTATTGAAAAGTTGGGAAAATGTTTCTAATTTGAAGCTTGTATTTTGTTAAACGCCTCCCTCACACTACCGTGGTGTATCATTATTTATCTAAGTATACACATGTATGTAAAGGAGAACAGGAATGCTGCTCCTTTCCTGATTCCAGCAGTGCCGTTCTCCTTTCTATCCACGTGGTTTTAGCATAATTTTCTCCCTCTTTCTCACCAATAGAGATATTGTAGTATACAAAAGCAGGGTACACCTGTGACCAAATACAAGAATCATTAGCCTGGAGTGTTTGCGAATACTCCTTGTGATCCATCGCTCAAGATTTCCCCCTTCAGATTTGAAATATTCCCCAAACGGGTTTAAAGGTGTGGGCGGGTGGGTTAACACGTGAGAGCAGTCCAAAAGGGAGGTTGGGAGGGGGTGGCCTATGTAACCTGCCCTTGGAAGGCCGAACAGGAACACATGGAAAGTGCGTTAAGAAGAGACTGTAAACAATGATATTCAGGGCTTTCAAAAATCATAAAACGGATTGAAATATCTGATTCATTATTTATTCATCACAGCGCAACTTTGCAAAAGTGAGAATAGTGTTTGGAAACCAAGTGCCTTCTATTTAGTACATCAAATCAGCAGATGGGTCTCCCTTCCAAACTGCGGCGAAAGAGTTAAAGCTACAATTTTAGAAAAGAATCTCAGGAAATGACACTCAGATCTAATATATTTCCTTTTCTTTCTGGCAATAATATCCCCCAAAGAATAAATATATACTTATTGATATCATGATAATGTTTCTCATTCTGAGTACAAGTGTCAGACTGATTCCCGTTTGTGTAAGTGTTTTTAAAACTGCGAGGACACTTTCACTACTCTGAAAGCTGACGAGCCAACGAAGGGGAACTTCTTTTAACTCCATAATAGCAGGTTACATAGTAAATGAACACTGATGGTCAAATAGCCAATTATGGTATAAATATCCGTTGTTTACAGAGAGGTGTTAAATGAGCCCTTGGAGTACAAGGGATTAGGCCGATCTACGCTACAATTTGTTCTTCAACCCATTATGTCTTCCCTTTAAAAGGCCAGTGCCATTGTAGGTAGTATGCACACAGAACATACTTCTCTATGTTGATTTTAGTTTGCTTTATTTCGATGCACACTGTTGTTTACTTTTTAAAATTTAAATAAATGTCAGCATTGTATAATTTCTATGTTAACAAAGCAGTGAGCAAAATCCCTTGTATGTTTATAAAATATTATTGTTTAATTCACATAGTTTAGAAATTCCAAATGTTGAGAATAGGAAGGAGGCCAAATACCATCTGTTTATAACTATGATGCATCGTAATATGTGTACTTTTAAAAGGAGTTTGGTCAATCATGCCACTATTTTATCTGCTTGGAATATGTTGGAGATTTAAAATGTAATTTACAGGATTACTTTTAGTGCATTGCATCCAACTGTGAGTTGTAAAGAAATCGGTCTCTTCTGTTTTTCTCAAATTAATCATGTAACAGCCCCAATTAATGGGGGCTGTTAAACGTGTCGCTTTTTGCTTAGCTCCAGAATTCCTCTAACTTTGGCTCAGTCCACCTTCTTGATGCTGATAAAAACTCCAAGGACAAATGAAACAAAACACTCCTAGCTGTGTCTTTCTGCCAGGAGATAGTCACTAAGAATGGGAGGCAGGGCATGGTAGCTAATAATTAGCTAACATCAGCCTGAGAAATTACCTGTGAAATACCCTTTGGTACTGAATTGAAAATCATTTGACACTCCCTGGTTTAAAATAGTATTTTCTTGTCCCTGAGATGATTTAACTTACCTTTTATTTCAAATGCCTTTAATTGCATACCATATAACAAAGGGAGTATACTGATATGCAATAGATGAACAGGTTTTTGTTTTTGTTTTTAGTTACAAACTCTAGTCACTCAGTTAGGAACTCTCCCTTGCTTTGCAAATTAGGGATTCTCAGCAACTGGGCCTTCAATTCCAGGCAGTCATAGTTTTGAATCCAGAGGTGGTTTTAGGGTGTCACAGCATGGGGTCTCTGTTTCAAGACGGAGGAAGTGAAGATGAACTCAGATGCCTTGAAAAGGGTTTGAAAGCGGTGATAAAAAAAACATTTATTAGCAAATGATGGTTGCTTGATTGATTTTTTAGCAAGGTAGAATCAGTAAAAAGCTACATCTTGAAATGCTTTTATAAACACATGCAGAAACATGAAAACAAACTCCCAATAAACTGGGCATGTTCTGGATGTTTTACTTCTCAGTTGAGTGTTCAATGAAAAAATGGTGCTGTATAAAGTGGTTTCTCTGTACTATTTAGCAATATCTGTTTTCTCAAACATTTTAGTTTTAGCAGCTTCATCTAAAATTATACCAACCTAGATTATGTACTCATACATAATTAAGAACATTCACAGTACCTTCTCTAAGTAAACAAACTGACCCAGACCCATGTGTACTTTTTTTCAATCTAAATATTGTATTTTGAAAGTAACTTGAAACAAATATATTTTCTTTCTGGTCAGATTTTTTTTCTCCAGAAGATTAATCTATTGGCTTTTTATGTTATCATAATATGCTTAGGCTTGTTTTTCTTTGGGTTACAGTAAGAAAATGCCAGGCTCCTTTTTCCTACATAATTGCTCAAGTGTGTACAGAGTAGAAGAGTGAATCCCAAAAATAATAATAATAATGTTAGGGATAAAGAGGAAAGAGATTGGAGAAAGTGGAGGGGAGGGAGGTGAGAACAGCAAAAGATAGAACTGGGATGAAAAAGGTTTATCAGACAAAGCTTTCCAAATTGCTTTGAGGGGATAAGACATAATCATTACAAGCATCATCATTTCCAAATGAAACCTAGATCATAAGGGAAGCTTTTAAGTGAACCTTTTTTGATACATGTGAACTAGTTTTTCCATTTAAGCCCAATATTCTTAAGTGAAGCAAGTGCTAGAAGATATCCATATTCCCATCATGGGAGACAGAGAAAGAGTAGAGGCATTATCTGTATTTAAGGCATTTACAATTTAGAAATAAGCCATAGACACATAAAATGAGCAAGACTATGTATAATGCACTGTTACATGTTGCCTATTGTAAGTGCAAAAATAATGATGATTTTAAGCGGAGGAATTATTCAGATATGCTTTCCTTCTGAGTACTTTAGCAGTTCATTTCTAGACAAGTGAAACAAGGCTTAAAATGAATAAACTCTTCGGAACTCCTCTAATGAATTGCAGTTGATAATCAAGATTGAAATTGGCATGTAGGTGTGCATATCACGTTCCCTTTAGAACTGACTTAGAGCCATAACGATGATCCACAGTGTGCACATAAGTCATTGCTATAGTCATGTTATCTTGACAGCCAAATCATTTTATAAAATATACTTTAATAAGTTACTATTGAGCCCTGAAGTAAAACCATATAACTTAACCATTACTGAGTGGGCATTTATAGGTATTATATTTAAATTGGGTAAAAGATAAAGGAATTAAGAATAAGAAAAATATATGGGAAGTTGTTTGCTTCTTGTGATTAAGGCATGCCAGAAGTGTCTTTTCATTTTGCTTTTTATGAAGAATTACTGACCCTAAGAAAAGTCGAGAACTGCAAGTAAACAATAAAAACAACAACAAATATATTGCTCTTTTAAGGAGAGAATACAGAAAGCAGTAAACTCATGCATTTTAAGCATTAAGAAGAAAAGACATAAAATTTAATACACACAATAAATAATAAATATTCTTCTGTTTCATATGATGGCAAATGAAGGGAGAAGCCCATGTGGAAAATTTGGAAAGAGAGATGAATGTAACAAAGTAATTAACTCTTTGCACCTTAAGCCTTAGAGAAGAGACAATAGGGTAAGATTTCTTTTAAGTTTAGACCTGCAGCAACCATAGAGATCAAATCGGCATCTACAAAAAAAATAAAAGGAATCCCACTAGCTGTCTAACTCAAGCTCCAGTCTCATTGTGGCTCCCCCACCATCGACTTTGGTACCCCAAAAATCTCAGGCCCTGGAGTCTTTGCTCTTTGATGGAATTTTTGCCTTTATCTGGAGATCAGCAGCAGCTGGGTTCTTGCCTTGTTCTCTTCTGGTATTCACTCTATTATACTTGGGTAGCTCTTTATAATTTAAGATGGACTTCTTCCTCTGTCCTCTGATTTAGTCTTTAGAATACCCTAGTGACATAGATAAACCATAGCTTTCATCACAAACATCAGAAGGAGCAACTCAAAATTATACTGCTGGGACATTGCAGAGCTGGGACTAGATGCGATAGCACATGGCACTCAGTTTGCTCCTTCCCCTTAGACTGGGTGTCATACTTTCTTTTTCATTTGGATTTCGAGCATATCAATACATTACAATTACCCTCTTTGTATTGGGTGGGGAGAAGAAGGAAAAGAGGAGGGGCTGAAAGGAAAAAGAAAGGAAAGAAAAAAATCTCTTTAGGCTTTTCTGTAAAGTGCAGAACGATAAGTCTTAAGTCTTTAAATAGCTCCCTTTCTGCTTACCAAGATTAGTCAGGAGGGAAGCACTTCCTAAAATTTGTATCCTGTAAAGGAAAAAAGAATTCCAGAGCTACCATGGAGCAGTGTACTTTAACAGATAGAAATCTGAAGTCAATAACCCATTGCCAGAGCTCCTTAATGGGTTCTGGGATATGCATGAGATGCCACAAGGTGGATTTGGAGTAAAAGGTGAAGAACAACTCTGTTGAAGAAATTAATAGGAATTTAGGAAGACTGAAGAAAAAGAAAACCTTATAGAGAGGAAAAGAAAATGGTCACAGAATAAAAGGACATAAGCAAAGACTTAAAGATACATATCCAGCTGCAACCCGTAGTGGGATAGAGTGGATGATTTCATTATTTTTATTCAAGGGTTGGATTACACTCTGTTTTAAGCTTGTGCACCAACGTCATCTCTACCTGTAGCCCAAGCTTTCATTGAAAGCCGGCTACATTGAAACTGGCTTGCTTGAGTTCCATATTTGGGGAATGAAGGTACAGAGTGGGTGGACAAAGGTCACAGTGCAGAAGGAATTATTTAAAATAAAGACAAGGCCAGGTGTGGTGACTGACTCATAATCCCAGCACTTTGAGAGGCTGGGGTGGGAGGATCACTTGAGGCCAGATGTTTGAGACCAGCCTGGGCAACATACTGAGACCCTGTCTCTACAAAAAATCTTCAAAAATTAGCCAGGTGTGTGGCACCTGCCTGTCATTTCAACTACTTGGGAGGCTGAGGTGGGAGGATCACTTGAGTACAGGAATTCAAGATTGCAGTGAGCTGTGATTGCACCACTGCATTCTAGACAAGACAACAGGGTAAGACCCCATCTCTAAAAAATGAAATCCAATAAAGACAGAGAATATTGTAGAAGTGGAAAATTGGGACAGGAGATGATTGGGAGAAATGGAAGCCCTCTGAGAATGAAGACTAAGACACAAGGAAACCCATAATGCAGGAGGAGGTCTTGGGGAAAAGCAGGTAGCTGATTGTTGATGTTGCAAACACTTGGACATTTCTGGCCATTCAACATCTACCTATCCTTCTGTCAGATCTGAAATTCTATTTGAGGAATTAATAATTTCTTACTGATATTATCAGACCTGGAAATGGAATCTTGCCTTGGAGAGAAGAACAAAAAGACAATCTCTGTATTCCAGTCCTTCTTACATGGAGGATCCCAAGCAGACTATTTCCACCAAAAGACAGTGGGTGGGGGTCTGTTTCCTAACCTCCACAGCTACTGGGATTTTTACCAGTCCCAAGCTCAAAAGTCCAGCCTCCATTTGATACTGTTCTCTATCCACTAGGATTCCCTCAAGTGCAGAAAACAGAATGTCCTGGCTCAACTGACTTGTTCAGCGAGGAAAAATTATTTCAGATAGCAAGAGGGATGGATGTGGAGTGGCTACTTCTTTCCACTCTATCATCCGGACATGGCAGCCTTTCTTCAGCTGACCCCTTATGGTCACAAGAAGGATGCAGCAATCACATCCTCACCATATATCTCTTTCCAGATGCAGGAGAGGTTGTTTTTTTGTTTTTGTTTTTGTTTTTTTCCTTGTCTCTCTGCAGTCAGCAAGAGTTTGCCATAAGCTCATTAGGAGAATCCCTCACGTACCTCACTACATCATATATGCATAAACTGGCAGTGGGAGTCGGAACTCACTCTATCAGTTAGAATCTAACCCTGAGCGATATACGGGGTAGAGGGATGAATAGACCGTGAAAAAAATTAGGATGAAGTTCACAAAGACGAAAGAGAGGAAATGACTATTTGATAGCTAATCCACACTGCAGCTTCTCCTAATAAATACATTTGCATCTAGTTTAGTCATTTTGAGTTTCTGTTGTTTGCAAATAAATTCTAAGTAATATCCTTAGTTATAGCTACCACTGAGGTTACTGAGATTGTTTAAATTTTGGAAAGCTTTTAATAAATAGAGATTTAATTTTCTTTTACTGTCAAAGTTATTTTTTACTTTTTAAAATTTATTCACTTAATGTATGTGAAGAGATGACTTGGATTTTAGAAATATATATTTTTTTACTCTTCTAGATGTCCAGCATGTATGAGCACAACTTAAGTTCCATAAGTTTCTAAATATGTTTAATGTCTTTCTTTGACATTTATTCATGTGTTCCTTTTATTTTTTAGACAGTTTCGCTCTTGTTGCCCAGGCTGGAGTGCAATGGCATGATCTTGGCTCACCGCAATATATGCCTTCTGGGTTCAAGTGATTCTCCTGCCTCAGCCTCCCAAGTAGCTGGGATTACAGGCGTGAGCCACCACACCTGGCCGTGTTCCTTTTTTTGTTCATTCTGTAATTCATATAGTCATTAATTTCTTCTTTGCTTATTCAAAAATCATTATTAGATACATGATATGTATGTGGAAGACAATGGATTCGAAAGAAAAAAATATTAAAACATTTGTAGAACCTCAAATGAAGGTACATTTATTTTCACTTTACAACATTTTTAAAAAGGGAGCAATGGGACAAAAATGAGGAGCCTGTGGGTGTTCCCAGCCTTCTCTTCTTGCTAACAAATTTCCCTGCTTTGCCTGCTTGGTTTTCTCCATTCTTTGTGTTCTAAGGTGAGTCTTGCCTTGACAGACAAGTTCTTCTGGGCTTTAGGGATGAAAATAGGGAGGAAAGGGAGAAAGAACAAAAGTTCAAAAGATTAAATTTGGAGGAGGAGGTTATCTTGACATGAGAGTGGAATCTGAAGACAGATATAAAGGAGGAGAAGCAGCTGCTGTGTGCGAACCGCTAGATGGGGGAGGCAGAGGGGGACTTTTAAGAATAGCTATGGACTCTGTGCCCTTCATAGTGTTCAAGAAAATAAATGAAGAACTTGAGTCACTTTGAAATTCTTTTTAGCTGCTGCACTGTGGTGGGGTTTGTTTTTTTTAATTTGTTTTTTAAATCATGATGTTGTTCATATGGTTATTACTCTGTAGTATCCAGGGTTCTATTGGATTGCAAGTGATAGAAATTAACTCACACTAATCAGGCATTAAATTTGGCTTGTGCATTGAAAAGTCCTAGGAGATGATCTCCGGGAATATGAGGACACAATGCTCAAGCATATCTCTCTCTCTCTCTCTCTGTCTCTCTCTCAATTTGTCTTTCGATCTCTCTCTCCCCTGCTTTCTCTGTCTCCTCTCTCTCCCTTTCTCCATCTCTCTCTCCCTTTCCCTCTCTCTACTTTTCTGTCTCTCTTCCCCCCTTTCTTGTTCTCTCTCTTCCTCTCTCTCTCTCTCCCCCCTTCCCTCTCTCTCCTTCTCTCCCTCTCCCTCCCTCCTTCTCTCTCCTTTCTCCCCTCCTCTAGATTGATTTCTTTCTCTAGAAGGCTATGTTGATGTGGTAGAAAAGATAACTTTGGTGTGTTACCTTTGATTCTTACAGCCTCAGAAGAGAGAACTTCTTACATCCGCATCCAAATCAGACCCTGGCAAAAGGACATTTATTCACCCTGCTCTGGTCACTTTCCTACCCTTGTGGAGGGAGGTTAGGGAAACTAAGGAAGACATAATTTTAGATAACCACTTCAGTGTTACATTGGAATGGATCCTTCAATCCATGTTAAAAGAAACTTTCCAGCTGTTAGGCAGAGGAATGAGTTGTGCTGTGGTTGATGTTGTATTTCCTGTCAAACAAGTCTCTTCTTCATTGAGTTATTTCCACTACTATCACCATATGGGGTTGAATTTTAACTTAAATATAGATCTCTAGTGGTCTTCTTAAATGTCTTCCAAAGGACTTGACTCCAAGGTAGCTTTGAAATGAAAGTTATTGAATATGCAGAAAAAATATGGGAATAGAGCTGCAAGCAGAGTCACAATAAATGAGGCAAATATTCTGCCCTTGGAAAAATAAGGGACTTACACTTAAACGTCATCTAGAAACACCCAGGTCCTTTGCAGACTTCCTAAGAAGGGAAGATGCTCACTGGGAGACAAACCATATTTCCTTTTGTGAATGAGACATGCTCAAAATAATGTTGCATATCAGACAGTACAATTAGAGACATTAAAAAGAGATTGTAGAATTTCTATGCTACAGAGTTTGGATGACCGTTAACTGAATTGTGGACTATAGTTCAGGTGTCAAGTATCTGTTAAAAACTACTTGTTGATTTCTATGAAAAGGTTTTCATTTCCAAGGATAAGAGAGTCAGTTATGGCTCAATGGCGGGATGGTCGGGGGACATGTCTAAGTTTAACCAGATTGGGAGTGCCTATAAAACTTTGGTATTCTTTCATATGCCTAAAAAATATGTATTGGTTCTGAGGGGTAAAAAAGGTCAAGGTCATAAGCCCTGATTCTATAAAGGACAGGTCACTAGGATGATGTGCATAACTGTTGGTGAGCAAAACTGCCTGAGAAGATACTTGAAACTCTGACTATGAGACTTTGCTCAGACCATGGAAGAAAATGGTATGTTGTTATGTAGATAAACATAATTGAATAATCTATTGCAAGCAAAAAAAATTGTGTATATACTGTTTACTACAGTTATAGTAGATTGAATGATTTTTCCCTATTCCTCCGTGTTCTAGGATTGTACATTTTATAAGTATGCCCATTTCCATGTGGCTTTGTGCCTCCTGTAGAGGAAGCATAGTACTTTCCCAATTCATTGATGTCAGGCTTGGCCATGGACTTGCTGTGACTGTGGGAACTGAGTTGAAGGACAGTGTGCCTGTTCCAAGCTGAGGCCTTAGCAGGCACTGCAAGTCTCTTTAACTTCTATCATCCATCATGATAATACCATAGCCTAGGTAGCTACTGGTCCATGGAAAATTTAAAGATATATGAAGCCAACCTAAATCCAACTCAGCCTGGAGCCCAGAGCTGGGAACCTGAAGTTGAATTTTGTATAAGCAAATCCACGAGGGAGGCATTAATGCTTACTGTTTTAAGCTACTGAATTTTGGGATTTTTTTTTTGAGTATTATTATAGCAATAGCTGACTGAGAGAGTAGTATTCTTTCCCTCTCCCTACAAGCATTTTGAAATTGATGGTATATCTAACAAATCATAGCATTGTAGGATCAATGAAATTCAGTAATTACATGGTTAATCATTTAATTTGAATTATGAGAAGTGATATGAGAGTGGGCAAAAAATGCAAAACACAGAGTGGTGACCTAATCTGAGAATCGGGAAAGGTTTTTCTGAGGAAGTAACATTGAAGCTGAGATCTAGCCTTTGGCTAAATGAGGTTGAGGGATGGAGAGTATTCCATGTAAAGGGAGCAGTTTTTGCAAAGCCCTTGAGGCAAAAAAAGAGCTCACTGTATAATAAGAAGTGTCTGGAAAGCAGAGAGAAATCAGGCAAATGGCAGAGTAAGAGAGGGTGGTGAGTGTCAGCTTCACAGTGTGATAGGCTGAACTGTGTCTCTCCACAGATTCACATGTCGAAGCCCTACCTCCTATATATTGGAATGTGACTATTTGGAATAAGATCTGCAGAGATGTAATTCAGGTAAAATGAGGTCATGTGGGTGGGTCTAAATCCAAGACTGGTGTCTTTATAGAAAGAGGAGATTAGGACACCCAGAGGGAAGACCATGTGAAGACATAGAGAGAAGACAGCCATTCAAAAGGAGAAAGTCTCAGAAGAAATCAGCCCTGCCAATACCTCGATCTTGAACTTCTAGCTTCCAGAACTATAAAAAAATCAATTTGTTGTCTAGGCACCCTAGTATATTGGTAGGGAAGCTCTCAGAAACTAATAAACACAGTGTGCCCAGGTACAGTGCCCATACGTAGTAGAAAAGTGAATTGACCAGATTTAGGTATTAGGAAGATTTCTCTGGTTGCAATATAAATGGATTGAAAGGGGGAGCAGGAGGAAGTTATCACAGTAGCCCAGGGGAACATGCTGGTGTCTTAGACCAAAGTGGAGTGGTGGAGATGGAGACAGGTAGATTGGTTGAAGATGCATTCAGTAGAGAAATCAGCAAGGCTTGAGGATTGATTATACAAGGAAGGTGAAGAAGCCATCAAGATGGCATTCTGGTTTGTAAAACAGGAAACATGGAGTAGGACCAGACTTGGGAAGAGGCTCACCAGTGTGGTTTGGGATGAATTGTGAAATTGTGTTTAAAGTAACTTCCAGTTATAGGATTATAGTGGTCTAGATACCCTAAATATTCTCCCACTACAAATGCTAGAATGCCAGATACAATAAAATAAATACTCGTAATAGTTGAGTTTGTAAGAACGAGAAATCATCAGGGTTGCCAAGAGGAAGAGAGAACTGAGAGCCCAAACAGCAATCACATAGCAAACATGGTAGGAGTGTGGCTGGCGTGGGCTGGGGAGGTTGTTATGGTCTCAGAAATCTAGAGGCTTTCATTTTCATACTCACAGAGAGAGAAGACAAGGCCATGGATATTCTGGAGGGAGGTGGGGCGGGGTGTTGAGCCTGATGAACCTCTTATGTAAATCCAGGATCATTTAAGATGAATTGGTAGACTGAAATAATATATACAAAGGCACAAAGAGAAAACAAGAAAGCTTGTCTATCTATGTCTGGGAAGAGAGTAGAAAATAAGCCTCCCCGGAGAATTTGTAATCACAGACATGCGCCTCCTATGAACTGAGTGTCAAAATTTCATGGCCTTAAAAATCCGATGGTCACACGTCAACATTTTCCCAGCAGAAGCAAATGGAGAACAAATCTGGTGTGATAAAATGTCATCCCAGGCCACACATGCTATATTAAAGATGAGCTCACCACTTAAAATTACAAAACACACAGGGAAACAATCCACCTTGAGAGATTTAGAAAGGAGTGAGAATAGCGGAATTATACCTCAAGGAATTTTAGATAATAGAACTACCAAAGGTGGATTATCAGATACCTAAAGTTTAAACTGATTAAAACTGAACAGAAATAAAAAACATGAAAAAATAAGATGCAGGTAGATTTGAAAAAGAATCAATTAGAAATTCTAGAAATGTAAAATAAAGCCTTTGAAGTACATTCAATGGTTTTAAGGGCATATTAGATGCAGCTTAGAGGAAATTCATAAACTAGAAAATATAAGGTTTTAAAGACATACATATATATGTACACATACTATATGTATATATAGGGTATCTAGTATACATAATGTGTATATACATTTCTTTATAAATATATACATATACTAATTCATACATAAAGATTAGAATAAAGAAATTTCTTTGAGTAGGAATTTCATAAGGACTCTGTAGAGGGAATTAATTAAACTTTGCCTACCAAAGCAAATTACCTATGAATGAATAATAATAAGATTGATATTTCTTAATAGCATCATAATAGAAAAAATAAAATAATATCTGCAAAACTTTCAGAGAAAGTAACTACCAATCAAGAGTTCTATATCTATATATATTTCATACCCAAGCCCATGTTATTCAGGAAGTAGATTAGATACAAATATTTATTTTCAGATAATAAATGAGAAACTGTGACTCACAGAACTTTGTTGAAAACCAAGTCAGAATATTCTTTGATAGAAAGAAATTGAATCCAGAGAAGAATAATATCAAAGGAGCAATAGTGACAAAATAAAATAGCAAATATGTAGAAAAATCTAGGCAAGTATTTCTGAATAAAAACAAAATGGGACATTTTTTAAATTTTACAGTAGTTATTTCTGAGGGGAGGAAGGCAAAACTGGGCAGGTCAACACTATGAGTAATGTTTTATTTCTTAAGTTGGAGAGGGAACAGAGGCTATGAGTCTATAACTCTATTTCTTTTTGTCTTAAATATGCCATAAGAAACAAATAAATGACATATATATATATATATAATTTTTTTTTGAGACAGAGTTTTGCTCTTGTTTTCTAGGCTAGTGTACAATGGCACCATCTTGACTCACCACAGCCTCCACCTCCCGGGTTCAAGCGATTCTCCTGCCTCAGCCTCCAGAGTAACTGGGATTACAGGCATGTGCCACCATGCCTGGCTGTAAAGATGGCCTTTCTCCATGTTGATCAGGCTGGTCTTGAACTCCTGACCTTGGGCAATCCACCTGCCTCAGCCTCCCAAAGTGTTGGGATTACAGGTGTAAGCCACCACACCTGGCAATAAATGTCATGTTTGTTTGTTTGTTTTTAAAGTTCAGTGGATACAAAGGTCTGAAAGATAGTAACATTTAAGACAGGTAGAGAATAATCAGACTTTAAGTGTCTTTATATTCTTCTATTATTTAGATGAAGGGTAAACATATTCATTAACTCTAAGCCATATAAAGCTAGGGTAAAACAATGGAAATAAAATATGCTATTTCCAAATAGGAAGAAATTAAGAAAAAACTTGATTGGCCCCCAAATGAACAAGAAAGCAAGAAAACAGAAGGGCAGCAAGTATAAATGCAAAATATTATGGTGGAAATAAGTCCAAACACATAAAGCATTACAATAAATTAAACACTCTAATGTTGCTAGCTAAAACAGATATTAAAAGATTTAATTTTAAAAATTCAGATAAATGATGTTTACTAAAGACACATCCAAACCTAGGGGCATAGAAAGATTGGAAGCAAAATTCTAGGAAAAGAAACACCTGTAAGTACTAACTGGAAAAGGAAAGTGTTATATTAATGTTAGAAAAATAGACTTTTAAGGCAAAAAACATTATTGAAGCATTGTTAAGAATGAAAGTGGCTAGTGCATAATTTAGAAAGGAATAAGTCACCTGAAAGACATAGCAATTCTAAACTTGTATGCAACAAATAACATACATTCAAAATGTGTAACACAGAAATTGATCAAATTGTGAGGGAAAATTTAAAAAACTACAATCATAAAAAACTACAAACACTCTTCTCTCACTAATTTGTTGATCAAGCAGACAAAATCTTAGAATACAGAGGATTTGAACAACACAAATTTTAAGCTTGGTATGATGTATATACATTGAATCTTGAACCCAACAGTTTGAGAATATAAAAACTTTCAAGTATACTTGAAACATTTACCAAATTCCACTATGATAGTTAATTTTAGGCATTAACTTGACTATATTAAGGGATACTCAGGTGGTAAAGCACGCCTGTGAAGGTATTTCCAGAAGTGATTAGTGTTTAAATTAGTGGATTGAGTAAGGAAGATCTGCTCTTACTCAGTGTGGTGGACACCATCCAATCAGCTGAGGGCCTGAATAGAACAAAAAGGCAGAGGAAAGATTCATTAGTTTGTTTTCATGCTGCTGATAAAGACTATACCCAAGACTGGGCAATTTACAAAAGAAAGAGGTTTAATGGACTTACAGTTCCACGTGGCTAAGGAGGCCTCACAATCTTGGTGGAGGACCAAGTCACATCTTACATGAATGGCAATAGGCAAAGACAGAGCAAGCTTGTACTGAGAAACTCCTGTTTTTCAAACCGTCAGATCTCATGAGACTTACCCACTATCATGAAAACAGCACAAGAAAGACCCACCCCCATGATTCTGTTACCTCCCACTGGTTTCCTTCCACAAAATGTGGGAATTGTGGGAGAAAATTCAAGGTGAGATTTTGGTGAGGATACAGGCAAACCATATCATCCCATCCCTGGCCCTTCTCAAATCTCATGTCTTCACATTTCAAAACAAATTACGCCTTCCCAACAGTCCCCCAAAGTCTTAACTCATTTCAACATTAACTCAGAAGTCCACAACCCAAAGTTTCATGTGAGATAAGGCAAATCCCTTCCACCTAGGAGCTTGTAAAATCAAAAGCAAGTTAATTACTTTCTAGATGCAGTGAAGGAAAAGGCATTGGGTAAATACAGCTGTTCCAAATTGGAGAAAATTGCCAAAACACAAGGGCTACAGGCCTCATGCAAGTCCAAAATCCAGCAGGGAAGTCAAATCTTAAAGCTCCAAAATGATCTCCTTCTTTCTCCACATCTCACATCCAGGTCACACTGATGCAGGAAGTGGGGTTCCATGGTCGTGGACAACTCTGCCCCTATCCTTTGCAGGGTACAGCCTCCCTGCTGGCTGCTTTCATGGGTTGGCATTGCGTGTCTGCAGCTGTTCCAGGTGCATGGTGCAAGCTGTCAGTGGATCTACCATTCTCAGGTCTGGATGATGGTGGCCCTCTTCTCACAGTTCCACTAGGTGGTGCCCCAGTAGGGTGTCTGTGTGGGGGCTCTGATCCCACATTTCCGTCTGTCCTAGCAGCTGTTCTCCGTGAAGACCCCACCCCTGCAGCAAACTTCTGTCTGGACATCCAGGCATTTCCAAACATCCTCTGAAATCTAGGTGGAAGTTCCCAATACCCAATTCTTGACTTCTTGTGCCCTTGCAGGTTCAACACCACATGGAAGCCGCCAAGGCTTGCACCTTCTGAAGCTGTGCCCCAAGTTCTACATTGGTCCCTTTCAGCTGCAACTAGCAGCTGGGATGCAGGGCACCAAGTCCCTAGGCTGCACACAGCACAGGGATCCTGGGCCTCACCCACAAAACCACTTTTTCCTTCTAGGACTCCAGGCCTGTGATGGGAGGGGCTGCTGTGAAGACCTCTGAAATGCTCTAGAGACATTTTCCCCTTAGTCCTAGTCATTAATATTCAGCTCCTTGTTATATAAATTTCTGAAGCTGGCTTGAATCTATGCTCAGAAAATGAGATTTTCTTTTCTATCACATGGGCTGCAAATTTTCTGAACTTTTGTGCTCGGCTTCCCTTCTAAAAGAGAATGCCTTTTAACAGCAACCAAGTTGCCTCCTGAATGCTTTGCTTTTTACAAATTTCTTCTGCCGGATACCCTAAATTATCTCACTCAAGTTCAAAGTTCCACAAATCTCTAGGGCATGGGCAAAATACCACCAGTCTCTTTTGTAAAATATAGTTCTCAATAAGTTCCTCATTTCCGTCTGAGACCACCTCAGCTTAGGCTTTATTGTCCATATTGCTATCAGCATTTTGGGCACAGCCATTCAGCAGACTTGTCTCTGGGAAGTTCTAAACTTTCCCACATTTTCATGTCTTCTGAGCCCTCCTAACTGTTCCAGCTGCTGCCTGTTACCCAGTTTCAAAGTCACTTCCACATTTTTTGGGTATCTTTTCAACAGCACCCCATTCCTGGCACCAATTTGTTGTATAACTTTGTTTTCTCACTGCTAATAAAGACATACCTCAGACTGAGCAATTTACAAAAGAAAGAGGTTTTATGGACTTACAGTTCCTCATGTCTAAGGAGGCCTCACAATCATGGTGGAGGACCAAGTCACATCTTACATGGATGGCAGCAGGCAAAGAGAGAGTGAGCTTGTGCCGGAAAATATCCCATTTTAAAAACTATTAGATCTCATGAGACTTATTCACTATCATGAGAACAGCATGGAAAAGCCCCAGCCCCACCCCCATGATTCAATTACCTCCCACCAAGTTTCTTCCATGAAACATGAGAATTGCGGGACTTAAAATTTAAGATAAGATTTGGGTGGGGACATGGTCAAACTATATCAAAAGATGAACTCTTTCTCTCTCTTCTGGAGCTAGGATACCCTTCTTCTGCCCTTGGACACCAGACCTTCAGATCTCTAGGCTTTGGACTCCAAGACTTGCATCAGTGGCTCCCCAGTGCACCCACCAGGTTCTAAGATCTTTGGCCTCAGACTGAGTCTTACACCATTGGCTTCCCTAGTTCAGAGGCTTTTGGACTTGGACCAAGCCATGCTATCGGCTTTCCTAGTTCTACATCTTGCAGATGGCCTATTATGGGATTTTTCAACCTCCATAAGCACATGAGCCACTACCCCAATACGTCCCCTCACATATATCTGTATCTCTTTCTGTGTTTGTGTTTGTGTGTGTGTGTGTGTGTGTGTGTATTCATAGGTTCTGTCTCTATGGAGAACCCTGACTAATACAACCATGAATTGGGGTTTAAAGAAAGCCTCAACAAATACAAGAAGCGATCTGAATATTATTAATTTAGAAATTAGAAAGTAGATTTGAACATAATGTCACTAAATTATAAATAAAACACAAAATCCTCAACATCTTTGAAATGTAAAATACACATGAACTAAGTTATGACTTGAAGAATTTTAGGAAATGAAAATATCACATGGCAAAACTTGAGTGATATTCCTTATACTTCCTGAAAAATTCAGTCCTGAAGCCCTTAAGTGGGATACAGCTGCAGTGTCCGGAGGGAGTATCAGAGCCCATGAATGATAAAACATCACTCTGGGATGGCAGGCAACTTCACATGAAGACTCAGCCTGAACAGGGTGAAGAGGTATTCATAGGCAGTTGATGTGGTTGGGGGAGTCAGAGTTCAAACAGAGGAGGACATCTTTGTAGGTCAGAGGTTTGTAGTGGGGCTGGAGATACATTTCATAAAGTGGTGTTGATTGCATAAGTAAATATCAGAAAAATGATGGAAGCTAGCCTTCTCGCCAGTAGAGAAGGGATCTACATATATGGCAAGAGAGAAAACTAAAACGAACATATGAAATTGGAAGGGTCAGTATGGCCTCATGGTATTCAATACATAGAGATAGACATATAAAATTAGTGTAAATATGTGGTATACACATACATATACCTATCTCAGATAGGACCTGGAAGTAACAGTACTCCAACAGGAGCATGTACAGTAGCCACATCTTGGTTTTGAGATACCATTTTACATAAAAGGAAATAGGACTTGGAAAAATGGCTGATTTTGGTCCTAGGGGAGAAAAAATTTCAAGAAATCCTAGAACTTATTGTACCAGGAAGCAAGGAAGTATTTTTTTTAATGACAAAGAAATGTCAAAAGTACTTAGAAGCCAGCTTAAAAGGGCTCCTACTGATCATAATTTGAGTGCCAAAATTAATACTGAGAGTATCAGGGATAGTAACTTATGATAGTAAGTAAAATATGATGACTTACAGGCATAAATAGTAAAATATGAGGACTTACAGACATAAATAAATGAATGTGATGAGGAATGAGATATTAACATACTACTATGGTTTAAATGTATGTGTTCCTCCCAAATTCATGTTAGAAACTAATACCCAAAATTCATGTTAGAAACTAATACCCAGTGATTAAGTAATGAGGGCTCTGCCCTCAAGAATGGATTAGTGTTCTTATAAAAGAGGTTAAGGAAGCCCAGTGAGTTGTTGCCTTTTTTTTGCCCTTCTGCCTTCTGCCACTGAGGGCTCAGAAACAAGGTGCCATCTTGGAATCAGAGAGCAGCTCTCCTGCCAGTACCTCAGTCTTGGACTTCTCAGCCTCCAGAAGTAGGAGAAATAAATTTCTGTTGTTTATAAATTACCTAGTCTCCAGTGTCTTGTTATAGCAACATGAACAGACTAAGACACATAGTTTCAAAGTACCTTTCCCCAAAGGGTGATAAAGGTAGCTTTATAGTGGAGGAGCCTAACAGGCATCTCTTTCATGAAGTGGTCAAAGTGAGTATCAGTTACTGAAACCACTAATGACCTGGTAGGATGCATTGAGAACACAGCATCAGTGCTATGATATTATAATCTGAATCTATCATAAGGAAACATCAGACGATTTCCTTGTAAAATCAGTTACTTTATAGAATTTCCCACAGCTAGTGGGAAATAAGCTGTGGGAAATTCTATAAAGCAACTGAATTCATCCTCAAAAGTATTGAAGTCATAAAAGTCAAGGACGGACTGAAGAATATTCCAGACTGAAAGAAACTAAAAATATATATTAGCTAAATGCATTGTGTGATTCTGAACTGGATCCTTTTATTTCAAAAAGTATCACTGTATTCATTGATGAAACTGGAATGTGGTCTGTGGACTAAAGAGCAGAAGTGTATGCAAGTTCCTGTCTGATTATATCGGTTGTCTAACAGATAGTAAGAAATTCTTATTAGTAGAAAACACATAGTCAAGTGTTTGAGGTCTAATGAAACATGGGGTTAATTTACAAGGAAAAAGAAAATATTTGTACTATATGAACAACTTTTTTGAAAATTTGTATTGTTTCAGAATTTAAAGAAAACATCCAATAGCAAAATTTAAAAATGTATGATGTAGTTTAAATCATGCCAAGAGGTAAAAGTACAGCGTTCACAATTTATAGTTAAAAAGAAGAAAGATGAAAATTAGAGCTAGATGAGGTGGCATGTGCCTGTAGTCTCACTTGCTGGTGAGACTGAAGAGGATTGTTTGAGTCTGGACAGGAGTTCGAGGCAGTAGCACACTGTGATCACACCTATGGAAAGCCACTGCACTCCAGCCTAAACAACATAAAGAGGCCCTGTCTCAAAGAAAGAAAGGAAGGAAGGAAGGTAGTGAGTTAACTGTTCTAGTCAATATCTTAGGGAAAACATTATAAGCTCTAAGAAAAGGAAAGTAAAATGTCAAACAACAAAACGAATGAACTAGAAGACAAACGAGAGAGGTTAAGTGATGATCTTTATTCACCTTTGGGCAGTAGCTAAGGCTTTCTTCTTTACTTGTGTAAGCAATGGATGCTACAGCAGAAAGACAGAGGTAAAAAGAGTCAGTTCTTAGCTTTTTGATTTTCAAAACCCTGGGCATTTGTGTTTTACACAGGAAGGTCCTAAAGATATCAAGACAGGATATTAATTTCATGGACAAAAGAAGGAAAGCACAGAGCACAAAGCTTTGATGTTGGTGGCATTTCCTTGAAGGGACTTTGTGCTCTGACCCTCTTACCTGAGTTGGGAGAAATGTCCATAGGGCAGGAGAATCTGGCATCAAAAAGCTCTGTGGTCTTACATCTTAGGAGAACACAAGGAAGCCTTAAGCCTCACCAATTCCTTTGTGCCTGCCACAGCACAGGAGCAGCAGGAGAGAGGTGATTATGTGGGGTGTTCAGGTAGCCAGGCTGAGAAAGCTTCTGCATTCCTGACATCCCAATGAATCTCTGAACAAGTCATATAGCTTCTGTAGGCCAAAAAAAGCTGAGTGGGATTTGACCTCAGAGGCAGCACAGTGGGTGTAGTAAGGTTAGGCTTAGGGTGGGTTTAGATAGGATGGTAACATCTCAGAGATTTGCTCGAATTCACACTGGGAGACCAGACTGAGCAACATATCTCTGTTGATGTCAGCATGAAGAGATGATGGCTTAGTCCCCTTGTTCCTCCATAAGCTAACCTCAACAGAGTTCTAAAAATACCCCAATGGCTTTTTTTATAAGTTATGAGTTGGATGGATGGATGAATGGATGGATGGACAGAGAGACGGATGGACAAATGAAAAATAAAAGGGAAAAAGTACATCACTTTAAAAGCCACTGTGTTTCAGGATTTCACCTGGGAAAGCCATCTAGTAGAGAGCCAAACTACTTTCATTTTCTCATGCCCATCCTCACATTGCTGTCCAAGATAGCAGCAATGAAGGAGGGGAAAAGAATAGGTTCTTATGGCCTTCATCGTTCTGCATCTGAAATAGTACCAATGTCAGTAAATAAGCAAGTGCCTTTGCCAAACAGTACATTAGAAAAAAAAAAAATCACTGGGCTCTTCAGAAACTGAAAAGTGTTTAAAAAAAGGCATGTCTTCCAAGTTTACTTGTTTATTGAAGAAAAATGAAGGAAATGGAATTATTTTCTGCCCTGTTTGGAATCTTCTCTTTTTATCTTGGCCTTTCTAGTTTTTTATTTGTATACTTAGAAAGATCTTAATGGGAGCAAATTTGTAATTCTAAAGCAGTCTACAAGTGCACACTCACAGAGCATAACCAAACCACAATTTTATGCAGATTTTTTTCTCTGTCTTAGATTTTGCAGTTCTTAAAAGAAAATGTGAATGCAATAGTGTGTCACAACTGCGATTAGAGAAGTCCAAGGGAAAAGAGTACAACATGCTGATCAACCTTGGCAGTCCCCACATACAGCGTGATTATATTGTAATACTGTTTGATGCAATCGTATGTTTGATCAGTTTCAAGAGATGAATATCACCTCACTTCAAACAATATGATACAGTCTCATTGTATGGAATTATGGCTGCTGTCAATCAACATATGGCATAACCCTTAAAGTGCCATCTTTGGGGAATGTCATAAAAATGATTGCAACACTTGCATTAATTAGTAAGTTTTTGCACTAAAACCAAGCAAAACCTGTCAAGACAATGTATCTGCTATATCTCTGTTCATTTTGGTTATCATAGAAACATTTATATAACTCATACATGCATACACTCAGCTGACTAACTGAACTTGTTAGAACAGCCATGCTAAAAAAATATTGTGGGTATTTTTTTATGGATCACTAACCTATCTTTTCTATATTTTTGTTTGATGATCCCAAATGTATATCTGGCTTGAACCAACTCTCTTATCATAGTGAGGAATAGGTGGAGAGTAAGGACAAACACTGGATTATCACCAGGTCTATGGTCTCAACAAAACTCAAAATTTAAGCTTGACAAATGACAAATAACAGCATGTGAACATGTTTCCATGTGACAAAGATAGAATCAGAGTCTGGTATGCCACTAATTTCACAGCATCAAGGTTAAAGGACACCACATTTTGAGGAAGTAAGAATTGTGATCTATTTTTACATTGGCTATGAAATAATTTCCCTCTTGTTTCAAGGTATTTATTCTTCATTATTGTCTTGGTCTCAGGTTTTGGCATCATCACTTAGTAATACATGATTTTACAACCTTGACCTGAGACTTCACACACACACTTTCACAAGGAAGCTAATACCAGATTCAAACATGTTTTTTGACCGTCTATATCACCAAAGTATTATGAGTCTTTTCCCAAGGAATTCCTCACTCATCATGTCTCCTGGCATCCTTCTTACTTTTCCAGTGACCTCTACTCCTTTATCAACTGAGCAATTATTGCTATGATAGTCAGACTTCTAAAATGGCCCCAATGTTCCCTGTCTCCTGGTATTCATATCTTTTGGAATTCCCTTCTTTTGAATGTGAACTGGTCCTAGTGACTACTTTCTACTGAATAGAATATGGCCAGTTGTTGGATGCCACTTCCAAAATTAGCTTATAAAAGATTATGTATGACTCCAGTCTTGCTAGCAGAGTCCCTTTCTCTCTTGCTGGCTTTGATGAAGTGCATTTCCATGTTAGAAAGCCCCACATGGCAAGAATCTGAGGGAAGCCCCTGGCCAACACCAGAGAGGAACTAAGACCCTCCTTCCAGTCACTGATGAGGAACAGAATCCTGCTCAGCTAGCCCTGAGGAAGCTTGGAAGGGGATCCTGCCTCAGTCGAACTTTGATGTGACTGTGCCACCAGCTGACATCTGAATTGCAGCCTTGTAAGAGACCCTAAAGCAGAGGACCCTGCTAAGCTGTGCCCAGATTTCAAATCCACAGAGTCTGTGGGGTAATGCAATTTTGTGGTTTTAAGCCACTAAACTTTGGGTTTATTTGTTACACGGGGATAGACAATTAACACACCTACGGTTGTCCCTCGGTATCAAGGGGATTGGTTCCAGGACCCCTGCAGATACCAGAATCCACTGATGGTCAAGTCCCTTTTGTATAGTAAAATGGGGTAGTATTTGCATATAACCTGTGCACATCTCTAGATTACTGATAATACCTAATACAATGTAAATGCTGTGGAAATAGTTGTTACACTGTGTAGGTTTTAAAATTTTGTATTTTTATTGTTGTATTATTTTTATTTACTTATTTATTTACCAAGTATTTTTTAACCTTGGCTGGTTGAATTCACAGATGTGGAACCCGTGGGTATAGAGGACCGACTGCACATCCTCTTTTGTAGTGACTAGTAAAATAGTGCAGGGGGGGTAGGCATCGTCACACTTTAGCCTTCAAAATATGGAAAGTTTCATACCACTGGCAGGTTTTATGGAAATGCTGACCAGGTCCACAAAGAAATGTGTGCAGTCTTTATGACCTTCCAGTAAAGATCCTACCATCATTGAGGGGCAAGAATATTGACCAGTGTTTACACTCTGGGTTAGGATTGTAAAGTGTTGACACACAAAGCTGCTGTCTCTCTTTCCAATGCAAGTTTTGACATACTGGGACTGTGGAAATATTACATGGTGTGTATACATGTCACCAATGCTACATAGACACACCTGTCTTGCTTTACAGATTCTTTCTCACATCCCACATCATGTTGGCAGTTTGTTGAGTTCTAGGCTTTGGGGTAGAATGTTTGACAATCCTACTAGAACCTTAAAAAAATGAGAGGTAGATTGTCTTCTGTAATGATTTGAAGAATAGGCATTACAACAGGTTATATAATTTGTGAAATATTATTTACTCAATTATCCACATTTATGGAGGCCAACAGTGATGAAAAGTATTTACAACAGTCAATAATCAAACACTTTTTATTTTGAGATGTAATACATGCATTCAATCTCTGCTAAGTGTTTTTAACCTAGTATTACAATTGTACAGTTTCACTGATTCACATTTCCTGCTGGTGTAGAGATAACCCAGTCAGGAGCTGGCTGGCAGAAGGAAGTCAATTTGGTACTGGATATGGTCCCTGGGTGGGCCAGGTGTGATATATCAAGAACTGATTTATTTGAAAGTTCCCAAGTACTCTAGGTTTTAAAATAATAATGAAAAAATACCTTTATATTAGATTAACAAAGATTTTTAAAATGAATTTTACCCCATTTAGATTATAAGAAAAATGGCTCATGCACAGTTGGTGGGAGTGAAAATTGGCACAACCGTCTTGGAGAGCAATTTGACAAACTACTTCAACATTGTAAGTCCATTTCATGTCTAGGAATTTATGCCAAGAAAATAAATCTGAACTTGCAAAGATGTTAAAAGATGTTTATGAAAGCACTGTTTATAAGAATTAAAAATTTATGCAATCTAAATATCTGTCAATAGATTAAAATACATTATGAATTATACAAAATAAAAGCTACAATAACCAGTTAATGAGAAACATTTGTGCCATAGAGAGGTATCAGCAACATATTAATAAATTTTTCGTTCGTATTAACTACACACACACACACACACACACGCACACACACACAGTATGGCTCCAACCTTTTGTTAAAAAAATGCTAACCCCATATGAGCATGGGTAAACAACTGAGAGCATACACCTACACCAAATCATTAAAACGGGTTTTCTCTAACAGAGAAATTATTGTGAGATATTTGAATATCTTGCAGTGAGCATGTATTATTTATTACTCAGAAAAGAGCTATTTTCACTTTGAAAAAATTCTAGATATTAATTTTTATCTTTTCTCTTTTAGACACTAAAAAAATTCAACACATAATCATCTGTTTCATTTTGTCCTCCAGTGGCTCATCTATTTTTTATTTCTTAGATCAGTTAGCATTTATTAAGCACCTATCATGTGTCTACCACTGTGGATGTCACTAAAGAAACAGATAAATGAGACAATCTCTGACTCAAATGAAAAAGACATGAATTTCACATGAAATAAGGTTTATAGATGCTCTGTTAGAGTAGATGCAAGATAAGGTGGGGGTGGCGGAAGAGAGGATCAATTTAAAATTATAAAACAATTCATGAATATGTGTGTCATCTTTGCAGGTATTCCATCCACTAGAAAATTACAAATATCTTGAAACTGATTTTATGGCATATACTTTTTATATCATCTCCATAAGGCCCAGAGTCTTGCTGATGGTGTGCCAAGTATTAAAAAAATACCTTGGCATTCAATCAAGATAGTCATTGCTGGAGTAGTGCTTTTCGAACGTTTGGAATTTAAGACTCACTTTCAATTACTAGAATATGCAGTGGTATGATGGAATGGATTTAAAAATTCGAAGCACAGTAAACAAGTAAGTAATAACTTCAGGCATAATAAGTTCTTTGTGTGTTTATTAAGTACTCAGAGTATCTAAGATAAGCTAGTCACATAGTTTCCACTGAGTACTCAGTCAGTGTTAGAGTAAAATGCTTATATTCTAATTACACTCACGGGTTAGTTAACTCATAGGTTAACTCATATTTGTATAAACATATACGTAAATCATATAGGATATATATGTAAATACACTTACAGAATGCATACTCATACATGGATATCCAGGAAACAAAGATTTAGTAACCACATGCACCTTTTATTACTGGTTTCACGTTTTTTACTTATTATAAACAGCAAACTGGATGAAAGAGCAACTATCCAAGTCAACATTTCATCAGAACAGACATCAACAAAAGCTAATTCCCAATGTTTGACAGCACACCCCTACAGGGTGGAGCGCACACCCCTAAGGGGTATTTTAGCAGAGACTGTGAAGAAGCAGAATTGTCACAGATATATTGCATCCTTTTGTTTTGATAGCAGCAGCAAATCTGTACAGGTCTGCAGCAACTTCAATTCTTGCCTCCTCAGAAGATGGAGTTGACATAGGCAGAGTGAGAGACCAAGACAAGTTTTAGAGCAGGAGTGAAAGTTTATGAAAAAGTTTTTTGAGCAGGAATAGAAGGAAGTAAAGTACACTTAAGAGAGGGCCCAGCGGCCAACTTGAGAGAGTTAAGTCTGCGGTTTGACCTCTGACTTGGGGTTTTATACATTGGCATACTTCTGGGGGTTGTGTCCCTTCTCCCCTGATTCTTCCCTTGGGGTGGGCTGTCTGCATGCACAGTGGCCTGCCAGCACTTGGGAAGGGCTGCATTTGCAGTGTGTTTAATTGGAGTTGTGCGCATGCTCACTTGAGGTGTTTTTCCTCATCACTTGAGTGTTTTTTGTTTTTTTTGAGACAAAGTTTCACTGTTGTTACCCAGACTGGAGTGCAATGGCACGATCTCGGCTCACCGCAACCTCTGCCTCCTGGGTTCAAACAATTCTCCTGCCTCAGCCTCCTGAGTAGCTGGGATTACAGGCGCTCACCACCATGCCCAGCTAATTTTTGTATTTTTAGTAGAGACGGGGTTTCACCTTGTTGACCAGGATGGTCTCGCTCTCTTGACCTTGTGATCCACCCGCCTCGGCCTCCCAAAGTGCGGGGATTATAGTCGTGAGCCGCCGCGCCCTGCCTTCAGTTGAGTGTTTCAAGTGACTTGCATTTTTCCCTTACCAGTACAGTGTTCCTACAGGAAGGTCATACAGCAGTTAAACTCAGCCATTTTGCCTTTTAGTGTGCATGCTTGAGCCCCCTCGCCCAACTTCTGAGATCTTATTGGGAAACTGCTGCCCACCAGTTTCAGGTGTTTCTATCTAATGAGAGACAGCCTTCCCTGGCACCAGCTGTGACCAATTACTATTTTAGCGAGACAGCTTAACAACTGACTGGCCATCCCCTGACGGTCACGTGATATTTGGGGGGCGGCATCTCCTGCTCTGCTCCTGCTTGCCTGACTACCTACTCTAACACTTTCAGTGGAGCCAGTGAGTTGGTGTCTTTGTTCATATTTTTGAATTGATGACCCGGCACTAGGAAAAAGAAATTCATTGGGATAGTCTATTCAGGAAGTACTTGCCCCCTTTCCAAAGGGTTTCGTATCTTATGCACAGAGAATAGTAGAACTCCTGCTTTCCTTTTCTCTTTTTCCTGTCATCAATCGGATGACACAGAGATGAAAAGAAGTCCGACTGTAATCCCAGCATTTTGAGAGGCAGAGATGGGAGGATTACATGAGGCCAGGAGTTTGAGACAAGCCTGGGCATCATAACCAGACCATGTCTCCATTAAAAAACAAAACGAAAGAAAGGTGGAAGAAGAGAAGTAAAAGACAAGACAACTAAAGAACAGAAGAGACAAAGGAGCTGAAATTTTAAATGTGAGTACGAGTGCCTCTGTTTCTCATCTATCACTGTGAAAATGTTAGGACATTTGCTATTAGTAATGACCACTTGGAAAAAGAGTTCTTTGGGATGAATACAGCTGTATATGCAGCTTAGCTTGATTACATTCTGAAATCTGTGAGACCAGTAGGACATTGTTCGTTTGAAAAGTCTCTAGGCTTAAATCAAGCTGTACAGGGTCTATCTAGTCCAAGCTTTCGTTAAATGGCTGTGCAATCCAGATTGCATTACATGTTCTACTATGTCCTACTAAGTGTGCTCCAGTATCGGTATGGTTGAAAAAAGGATATAGTGTCTAAGCTACCCATCTCCCATGCCTAATGTGAAAGTGCAAGAGACATTGAGTACATGAGACATTTCAGTTGTTCTGAAAAATTCAAAACCAATGCAAAATTCAGACCTCAGAACCAAATAAAGTTCATTTCTTCCCCACTAAACCATTAATGAATAACTTCAGTTAATAAAAGGGTGTGACTTGCCAGGAATGGATTAGTATTCATTATAAAGATTACATTATAATTAATGCACTCGTTAATGATCTACCAATCAATATCAATTGAGGGTCTATTATTTTAAGGAGGATGGGCAATTAGCAGTTTGACACCATGAAAAAGAGATAACCAGCTGACTGATGGGTCCCCATCAAGTTTAATTTTAATTCGTTTTAAAAGTATCTTCTTTAGGAGTGAGTTTAGATGCACATCACTCTTCTTTCAGAAAATGAATATATATGTTGTTTAAAAAGCATATCATAATGACAAAGAATGAAGTCTGGCATATGTAGCAAGAAATGAGCACATCTTCTAAATGGGCTGGATGGTATGGTGTAAGTTCTATTCTCTCGCACAGTAATATAACTGGATTGCTCTTTAAATTAAGTGAATTTGTATGTCCGCTTTCTCCTAATGGAATCAGTTTTGAAATACTCTTTGTTCATGCTGTTACCGGCTTCAGTCTAAGGTTTCTTTGTATTAACTTTTTAAAGTTACATTACAAAGAGGTTTTAAGATTTCCCAATAGGCTTTTATTTAACTGAAGCTTTTGATCTCAAACCTGCTGGGACCTAGTGAAATCCTTACCAATTCTTCAGTAACTCCTCACTATTGGAATTTGAAAAGACCCACCTGAAGGATTTAACTCCCTGTATGGTTTCAGCCACCCTTCAGATCATGCTATTCAAGCAGACAGCAAGGGGTTCTAGTGTACCCTTTGTGATCGCTAAGCAGCCTAAGGTGTCCTTTGCAGAAGTTGTACTCCTGAGGAAATAAAAATCAGGAGGACACAGACCTATATACCTTATTTCCTGCTATCTTCAGTTAAAGGGGGATGGCAGGGGGTCTGCTTAACATCCTTTGCTACCTAAATACCTTTTGGACATGGGAACTCAATAAAAGAACTTTCATTGCATCCATTACCCTACTGCAGTGCATAACAAATTAGATTTAAAAGGCTACTTTTTTTCCCTTACAGCAATTTCCATCATTTTCTTTAAAATTTCAATTTAGTGTCTAGTGACAGAATATTGTATAATGTACTTAAAAACTCTATAATGCCAATTATGCGAACTGAACATTATTTCCAAAGAATTAGGCTTATGTTATTATAGACAAATCTTAGTTTAAAAGATCAGGTAAAGAGAGAAGTAGAGAATTGATTCATGCTTAAAAGATGTTAAATATAAAACTATATAAAATAAATACTGTTTCTGGAAATCTTTTTAAAAATACAAATATGCATTAATTTTCTATTTAGTCCTCAACTCCCAGTTTTAGACAAATTTTGTATTTTAAGTTAAAAAGTGTTAATGCCAGATACTAACCCATTTTTAGAAAGGGTAAAATAATTCTAAAAAAATTCTTAATTATAATATTTAGATATCTTTATTTCATTTGCAAACTCCATTGTGCAGAGATTTTAGAACATGTAAACAACGGTAAGCATGAAAAACAAATACAACTTCATAAAGAACACAATATTGGCTACTATGTGTGGGAAGAAGAGATGTAGCTGTTGGCCACTTCTCCTGTGTAAACATTTATCTTTACCTTTCTATTAACCTGATGTAAAGCCTCTTCATCATTAAAAAAATTTTTTTAGAATTGCATGTTGATAATTGGAAATCAACTTAGTGCTGCATTACTTCTTTGAATCAAATGTTACTATCTGTAACAAAGCCTCAAATTAGCTTTATATTACAGAACTAGAAGGAAATATGTGTTTCCAGAAGTTGTAAAATGTTAGCCATTTAGTTCTACTGTGATTCGAGGTATATTCTCTCACACTGTACCCGTGCCGTGTATTACTAGACCTCAGAGGCTCATCCATCTCAGGGTGGTTTTGCCCCTTTGGGCTCTCATGTAACTACAGAAAACCAGCCTTGAACAATCTCAATTCTGAATATGTGTAGAGTTGTCAGAGAATGTTTTCAGTTTGGGTTTGAGGAATAATGTTACCATACCTGTAGAACATGACATAATTGTTTCATATCTTGATTTATTAATTTCCATAAACATTCATTACACATCTGTCTTGTAGATCTTTATGAGTAGCTGCCTAGGGGAATGTTATTTTCTGTATTTAATAATAACTGATTATATAAAGATAAGGTGCTGTGAATTCTTTCTCTGGAGAAATAGGGCTCAAAGACTTGCAGAACTGTGAGAATGGGGGAAGTTATGAAAAAATTTAGGTTTGATTATGGATAATATAATTCAAATGTTGCTTAAGATATGTTGTGTTCCAGTAGTCCCCTGCTCCTTTGTAAACAAACAAGCAAAAACTATGCATTTTTTAATATGTGGGCAAAAGGTTTAATAAAGTATTTCTCATAATCCCAAATTTACTCTCATTGCTCTTATTCATAATATAAACAGTTACAATTTTGGAGATGGTTACTCCTGCAATATTTATCATTTTAAAATTATAGATCCCCTTTGATTCAAAAATGACACTTTCAAAAATTTAGCCTCTAGGAATACTCACAAAATTGGTATAGCTGTGCTTAGAAGAATGTTCATTACAGCATTATACATGAGAATAAAAAAACCATGGTCAATCTAAATGTCCATCAAAGTGAGATTGTTAATAAGATATCAAATATCTTTGGTAACAATACTATTGTGGTTTTATGCTTACAAAACATCAAGGAGCAACTAGCTAATGGACAAGGCAACCACTTTGGGTAGGTGTTATTAATTTGACCTTTTGTGGGTTTACAAAGCAAAGCACAGATAAATTAAGTAACTTGTCAAAGTCACAGAATTACTAATGCTGGGGCTAGGATTCAAAAGCAGCTAAGCCATTTGGTCCCAAAGCCTGTGATCTTATCCCCTCTACTACAGTGACCAAAGAGATTCAAAGAATGAGGCAGTTTTAGAAAGCTTCAAATGGAAAAGATGTCCAAGAATTATTAAACATTAAAAAAAAATGAAGTAGCAAAGGGAAGGTATAGTGTGGTGTGATTCTGGTGAAAGGAACACTTGGAGAGGAAATCTGAAGAATTATTCACCAGGTTGTTTATGTGAGAGTTTCTGTGGGTGGGAATCTCTATTTCTATTTTATGTATCTGTAATATTTAGATATGTTATCAAAATGTATGATAAAAACGATAGATATTTCTTTAAAATATCAAAATATAACTGAAAAATTAATAACAGCAGTGAATTATTTATCAAAATATATAGTATTATTCTCAGAATCTCAACTGCTGGCAGTCAATTTGGCCTTTGTTTTTAACAAAGCAGAAATAAATTGTATCACATAGAATGTTCATACTATGGACATTAATTATCACAGTTGGTGTTTGAGAGAGGCTGGTGTTCTATGATAAAGAAAGCTACAACACTGAGAGTTTTTTCCTATATAAACAAACTCTGCAAGTGATTTGTCTTTTAACTGTTGAATAAAAGCACTTCTTTTTAATCAATAGAGTTATACTTATTTTTATTTCACATTCCCTATATTAGAACACAAATATCTATTCTTTTAAAGGTTTTTTTTTTTTTTAGAAGGAGGATTCTCTCAACCTTTCCAATATATAAAAGCACTTATTCACATTTGCACTTATAAACTGCTTACATGGGCAAACATTGCATTCCAGGCTCCTAGGGAGGAAAATTCTGCATTTTATTCTGAAGATACAAATGATATTTAATATACTACTGGGCTAAGCACTAGGTTTAGGCTGGCTCTAGCCCTACTTTTTCATTTCAGCATTGAAAAAAAAATCAGTAAAGGTAATGCTATCAAAAATGCTAATCCAAAGCTTTGCTTATGGATATCATATTATTTTAAAAGGTAATAGAGAACATTCCCTGTAATCAAGGGTGAGTCAAGGAAAATGGCATCTAAGGGAGTATGTCAGCCAAACAGAAAACTTGACCCAACACCAAGCTCATTGTCAGAATCACAGCTGCCTCATCAACCAATGAGACTGAAAGGGAGGCAGCCGGGAAGTCAGGTGCTGAGGCTGGAAAGATTTGGTGCCAGCCCCATTGGCAGTTGGCCCTTCAGCTGCTCTACAGCCCCAGTAGGGGACCAGGGGTGTTGAATCTGGTTTTGGACCACAGGAGGAGAGTGAAGTGAAGTACAACCAATACTGTCAACAGCAAGATCATCAAGCGAGTCCTGATAATATATTCATAGGAAGATATATTGTTCTGCTTCTGGGTTCTGTAGGGAAGGAGGGTCCCAGGGAGAATGCATGCTGCAACTCTGCGAGCAGAATCTAACCCCCTGCCCCTAGAAGCTGGTTGTGGTTCTTCAGTTTTCCTTTAGCCTTTTGATTTCTGCAAGTGGCATGTCTTACTTGCTCAGGAAGGTCTTGCAAAATATGGAGTGAGACGTCAAGACTAACTTTAAAAGGGGAGGTGTGGTCAGAAGGGCCATGATACTCAGATTTTAAGAAGAAAATGGATTTTTGAATTTGGCATTATTAACAGAGAGCTTTCATGTTTCTTTCCCTGAACAGAGAAAATAAGTGACCCAAAATAGAAAATAAATGACCCTTTCTGTGATTAGCAACTCATTGTTTGTTTAGTGTCAAGAATGCTATTAGTAACTAATAACAATTTATAATCATAAGATTACCTCCCCAAACAAAAATGAATACACAGAGAATACATCTTTCTAGCATGTCTGATGACACCTTTGCAGCTAAGGAGTCTGGACCTAGCAGAGTATCTTGCATGCCTGGAGCAGGCATTTCATAAATGTTGAAAAATGAGTGTAGTTTGCTGAATATTGAACTTGCCTTTGCAGTCCATATCCCTCCCCAAATAATCAACCTGTTGTATGGCCTCCAGATTTATATTATTGCACTATCACTTTGGTGCTGAGATTTGCTATAATCATTTTAAGAAAATTTCCCTTATTGATACATCAGTCTACTGTACATCAGTCTACTGTAGTAAGGAGCACTTGGTATGGGACCCTAAACATGATATATTTTCAATAAATACGTGTTAACCTAAATAATAGTCACTTGGAATTGTGAGACATTATGGGGACTAAGAAAGACATTATAATTTATTATCATTTAGTTACTTGCTTATTTTTATTTTTTTGAAGATGGGTTTTTAAATTTTTAAAATTTTCTCCCAGATTTATTGAAATTTAATTGACAAATAAAAATAATATAGAGAGTATACAATATAATGTTTTGATGTATGTACACATTGTGAAATGATTATCACAATCAAGTTAATTAACAATTCCGTCACCTCACATAGTTACCTTTGTGTGTGTATGGTCAGACACTAGGGGTTTATTCTCTTTGCAAATTTCAAGCACATGATACATTGTTATTTAAACTAAGTTACCATGCTATACCTTAGGCATCCAGAACTTACGCATCTTAGAACTGCAAATTTGTACCCTTTGACCAATATAACTCTCCCTTTCCACCAATTTTTACCTTTAATGGGAGATATGGAAGGTACAGGACAAATACAAATGAAATATAATAGAAATATACTAACATATATATAACTTTCAAAGGTATCATATACATAATGCAGACATAATAGGCATTCGTAGTGGTCAGAGGTTAACTTTCCAGATGTAAGTTATGGAAGAGATTGGCTAGAATTTATGAAAACTGCTAACATTCATTAAACAATCCTATTGGCCATGTACAATGCTTTAGATGTACTATCTTACTTGATTTTCACTACAAACCTAAAGTAAGTAATACTATTGTTTCCATTTTACAGATATGACAACTAGGGCTTACATTGTCAAATTAATTGCCCAAAATTAGTAGGGAGGCAAGCCAAGGTCTGCACTCAGAAAATTTGGCTCAGAGGCTTCATATAAGGACACACACACAAAATATATGAAAAAACAGGAACCTCATGTTCATAAATCTTGAAGTCTTGGCACATTCTTCAGGCATAACCAGAGTTGCATATTCAGAACTCAGTTGAGAACTGGGATATTATTCGGCAAGAGTGAATCTCTAGGAACTCAGTTAACTTTTTGTCTTGTTGGGGGCCAAGAAATTGAGACTCCAACTTATGGTGCTTTGGTGTGATGAGTACTTTGAACTTGGAAATTGAAATGCCTCAGAAACAGCCTCAGAAGCAAAGTCTCTCTCTGATTTTCTCTTGACTTCTGTCTCCTGCTCCTCTTTCTCCTCTAAAATGAGTCACAAAAACTAGAATTCCTTCTTCCTTAAGGTGGGTCATAGAAAGGAGAACTTCTTTCCCCCAAAGTGAACCACAAGATGTAGAAATATTACTTTAATCTTCCCCACCTTCCTGTCTAGGATCTGGTAAGAAGAGATTCTCTGACCTAATATGTCTGATAGTCATAAGACCTAACTCCAGAGGACTCCTGCCTGATACCCAGGAGGAAAGAACGCTACACAAACGGACCAGGAAGGAACTGAACAGACAGACCTTGCTGGGTTCCCCCTCAGTCTGTTACCATTAGATTATTTCTTTTTAGTCCAATGGCACTTCGACATGGCTGTCCACTCTTCATGGAATGTAAGATGAAAAATGGACACTTTTCCCTGGGTCTTGGGTCTCCATTCTGAAGGCTCCCGAGCCATGCAAAACTTTGATAAAATGAATTTGCTGTGCTCTTCTCTTGTGAATCTTTGTCATAGGAGTGTTGGCCATGACCCTTAGGGAGTAGAAAGGGATCATCCCTTTTCCTTGCCTGGTGTCACAGCCAGGGTCTGTAGCTGTCCTTTCTTGACTGTCTCTATCTTCGTGATGTTCTCCATCCCTGCTGGTGCTCCTCCTGCCTCCTCTCACTTGCATGCTCTCTCCTTTGCCTCCTGTCTCATCCTTGCCCTCTGACTGGTCAGCACTTCCTTTGCAACATGGTTTCTGCTCACTGCCTTCTTCTCCGGTGTAGGAACACTGCTCCTTCCCGTTGCCTTCCCTGATGTCTTGCTTTCACATGCCCTAGAAACCGGTTTGGGGATCATGGCCACTGTGCTTATGGGAAGTGGCTCTGTTTCCAGGCCACATCAGAGACCAGGCCCTCTCGGGAGGCATCAGTCTTTGAGTAAAGCTGAGGTCATATAGAATTGGCATGGCCAGATGTGATGGTTAATTTTATATGTCAACTTGGCTAGGGCATGATAGCTGGTTTTTGGTTAAACATCAGTCTAGATGTTTCTATGAGGGTGTTTTGTGAACGTGATTAACATTTAAGTCAGTAGACTCTGAGTAAAGCCGATTACCCTCCATAATGGGAGTATGGAGTTCTTCTCCAATTAATTGGAGGCCTTAAGAGAAAACACTGAGGTCTCCTGGGAAGGAGGGAATTCAGCCTCCAGACTGTCTTCAGACTCAAGATATAATACCAACTCTTTCTTGGGTCTCCAGCCTCTGGCTTGCCCTGAAGATTTCAGACTTGCTAGCCCCCACAATTGCTTGAGCCAATTCCTTAAATCTGTCTCTGTCTCTCTCCCCCCTCTCTCTTTCTTCACACACAGACCCACACCCACAAACACACACACACACACACCCACACACACACACACACACACACACACATATATACATACACACCCATATATCCTGTTGGTTCTGTTTCTCTGGAGAACCCTTTCTAATAGAACAGGGTAGTAGGTTTATGAAGACCGTGACCTTTGATAAGAAAAGGCATGTGTTCAATATAATGAGAGGCGATAAGAATGAAAACTAACTAGTTGATCTGAGAAATGAGTGACAAGACTAAGAATACCTTAAATAAATAAACATGAGATTGCTTTGAGTTGGCACATGAAGTATCAGACAGTCAATCATAAGAAAAATTCCATTATATCTAAAGCTAGTGCTTCCAGTGACAGAAAAACAAGTAGGATGGCTTAGTAGAAATTCAGCTAGTGACAGGGATGGGAACTTAGTTTTATTCAGTATCTACTAGATGTCAGGCCCTTTAATGTATCCGCACTCATTTAATTATTATAATATCTTGCCTTGTCAGAGCCTAAAATTTTAGGGGATCAAGTAACTGGCAATTTATTTCCTTAAAAAGTAAGTGATGGACTTTCTTCCTGACTATGGATACCTCAAAGTTGCTCTTTGCTTGTTTGAATGGGCTGAACTGGCCCTTGCCACTGGACTTCTGCGCATGTTATGTATGCCCTTGGTGTGCCCCTAGTTTGTGCTTCCTCATCTTTTAAAAATGAGCCTGAACATTCTCTTTAATAACTCATTTTCTGCTCTCATTCAGTGTGAGTCAGGACCCCTTATTTTCACTTTCCAAGCCCCCCAGCAATTTTTCTTCTTCATAGCATATGTCATTATGTGTCTGTGGGTGATTAGTTTTTAAATTAAATCTCTATACTAGACTGTAAGTTGCATGAAAACAGGAACTGCATCTATTTTGTTCATCATTTTATTTCCGGGGCTTAGTGAACATGGTAGTGACTCAATACATATATTGAATAAATTAATTTAAATGAATTTGAAATCAAGTGTGTCTGAGGCCAAAACCCACACTCTTTTCCATTGAATCATATTGCTTTTTGATTCTTTCAACTAAACACTTAAAGATTTCTGACTTTTTTTTTTTTTTTAAGAAATAAGAAAGTACCTGACCTTTTATTCTAGGTTCTATCCCAATTCAAACACTAAAAAGAAGCCCCCCTTCTTTAAAGAGTACCTCAATGTTATTTTACTATCAGTGGAGTTTATTTTCTCAGGCACAAAACCTTAGGATGTGATCTGGCTTTTCTCTACTTCTGTGTTACACCAGCAAACCAGGTTTTAAACCATATATACAAAATGTGTGGCAGTAATTTTTCTTATCTAGGGTAACAGCTTTAAAGCAATGATTAAAACAGGTAACTCAGATATATCTTTGAATAAAGAGTGATTAGTTCAAGAAGAGTTAGAAACATGCAGATATATGGAAATGTCCTTAATGAGCTTGAGTGAGCACATTAGTTGAGCCTGTATATTTAAGGCATTTGAACCAATATATCAAAATTCCAGTAATCCATGCCTATTGATTCTGAATGTCACATAAATATATCTTGTAGGAAATAAAATATTTGTACATTCAATATCAGATTGAATCTCAGCGACTTTTTTTTTTTTTTTTTTTGAGATGGAGTTTCACTCTGGTTGCCACGCTGGAGTGCAGTGTCATGATCTTGGCTTACTGCAAACTCTGCTTCCCAGGTGCAAGTAATTCTTCTAACTCAGCCTCCTAAGGAGCTCGGATTAAAGGCATGTGCCACCACACCTGGCTAATTTTTGTATTTTTAGTAGAGACGGAGTTCACCATGTTGGCTAGGCTGGTCTTGAACTCCTGACCTCAAGTCATCCACCCAGCTTGACTTCCCAAAGTATGGGGATTATAGGCATGAGCCCCCATGCCCAGCTGGACATGGGTTTTTTTTTTTTTTTTAAATTTTTTATTGGATTATAGGTTTTGGGGTACATGAGCAGAGCATGCAAGACAGTTGCGTAGGTACACACTTGGCAGTGTGCTTTGCTTTTCTTCTCCCCTTCACCCACATTTGGCATTTCTCCCCAGGCTATCCCTCCCCACCTCCCCCTCCCACTGGCCCTCCCCTTTTCCCCCCAATAGACCCCAGTGTTTAGTACTCCCCTTTCTGTGTCCATGTGTTCTCATTTTTCATCACCCACCTATGAGTGAGAATATGCGGTGTTTCATTTTCTGTTCTTGTGTCAGTTTGCTGAGGATGATGTTCTCCAGATTCATCCATGTCCCTACAAATGACACAAACTCATCATTTCTGATTGCTGCATAATATTCCATGGTGTATATGTGCCACATTTTTCCAATCCAGTCTATTATCAATGGGCATTTGGGTTGATTCCAGGTCTTTGCTATTGTAAACAGTGCTGCAATGAACATTCGTGTACATGTGTCCTTATAGTAGAACGATTTATAGTCTTTTGGATATATACCCAGTAATGGGATTGCTGGGTCAAATGGAATTTCTATTTCTAAGGCCTTGAGGAATCGCCACACTGTCTTCCACAATGGTTGAACTAATTTACACTCCCACCAACAGTGTAAAAGTGTTCCTTTTTCTCCACATCCTCTCCAGCATCTGTTGTCTCCAGATTTTTTAATGATCGCCATTCTAACTGGCGTGAGATGGTACCTCAATGTGGTTTTGATTTGCATCTCTCTGATGACCAGTGACGATGAGCATTTTTTCATATGATTGTTGGCCTCATATAGGACATGGGTTTTTAATACATTAATTTTGCTGGTGATGTTGGCTCTCCAGAGGAAAGCACAAAGCTAAAGGTCAAAGTGTATACAAGCAAAGATCACATCTTCTATACTTTTTATTTGCCTTGCCCACTTACTAAAGTGTTTTTCAGATCTTGGAAAGTTTAAGCACCACATTTTTCACACACTGTAGCATCTGTTTCAAACTTATCAGGTAACCTTTAACAGTATTCATGTATTAAAGGTTTAGTTTTAAGTTTATACACTCAGTATCTGGGTACCCCAGTATATATTTTAAATGTTCCAATAACACATTTAAAATATCTTATCAGGGTGTGGTGGCATGCATCTCTGGTTCCAGCTACTTGGGAGGCTGAGGCTAGAAGATCACGTGAAGCCAGGAGTTTGAGGCTATACTGTGCAATCATTGCGCCTGCGAATCGTTCCGACACTCCAGCCTGGGTGACATAGTAAGACCCTGTCTCTTGAGAAAAAGAACACAAAAAACAAAACTGACAATGCACAAAATTTAGATGGGATTTGAAATCAGCTTTGCTTTTTCTAAATTCATATTTTAATTGGTCTAGCTTAAGTATGTGCTCTGTACATACCTAATTAAACCTTAATAGATAATTCTTTATCAGTTGGGAACGTACTCAGCTGTAAGTAACAGAAAAGCTTAAAACATGCATTAAACAGAGTTTCCTTATTTCCCTTAGCAAAGTGTCTGAGGATAGATAGGTCCTTGGGTGAAGAGTCTAACAATGTCAGGACAGTTGTCAATACGGTTCTCTTGGCTCAGCCCTTGGCCATATTGTCTCATGGCAGCAAGATGGCTGCTATACCTCTAAGACTCAAGAAAGCAAAAGCTTTCCAAGAAATCCATATCACCCTTCCTGCCATATCTCCCTGCATAGAAACTGTCACATGGCCATTCCTAGCATCAAAGGAATCAAGAAAGTATTGAGATGAGTGTATTGATCTTATCAAAATTGGTGTCATTTATTTACTTATTATATTTAAAATTAGTCAAATGAAGCAGTAGGAAAAGAGAAGGAACGAAGAAATCTGTAACTGGTTGTGATTAATTAGTTATAAACACTACTTTTGTTTTTGTTTTTGTTTTGACTCGGCCTCCCAAAGTGCTGGGATTATGGGCGTGAGCCACCGCGCCCAGCCGCACACGGTCTCTTTTTATTGTTGGCCTCTTGTTGCTGCATGATTTGTCCAGAGTGGAGATTTGGAATTGTGGCTCCACTGAATTCCCTCTCTTTAGATGTTCCTCACATTCATAATCCCAGCTTCTCCACCTGGAATCCCCAAAATTACTATTTCCAACCCTTCCTTACAGCTGGTTACAGAAATATAAATGTAAGCTAATATGATTTCAATAAGTATTCATTCTCTTTTTCAGCGGTGACAAGTGGCAGCAAGAGCAATGTATGTTAGTTCTGATTCCACGTATCTTTGCTGTAATTGATGAAAATGTGACATTCTATGATTTTAAATTATTTGAAATTTCTATTTACCATGTTTTACTTTGTTTTTTTTCTACTGTTCTTAGCATAATTATTTTTCATGTTCTTTGTTTTGAAATGGGAGTTATATATTTTGTTTCTATTTTTCAATGGTTTCACATAGGTTTTTAACAAGCACATTTGACTTGTTTGTTTTAATGCCTAATCATTACACTCTTCCACTACCAATATACTATTTTACTTTTCATTTTTTACCGTCTATACTAAGCCATTATTATTTTTACTGCAATATTTACTTGAATGTTTTCTAATTTCTTTGATCATTGTAATTTTTATCTTTCTTCTGGTTCAGTGTTCTTACTAAAGTACACTGTTGGTGGTTCTTTCATGGAGGAATCTGAAGCTCATGAACTCTACCAGTCTTTATTCAAAAATCTATTTATCATATGCTTAATCTTTTTAGTTGGGTATACAATTCTAATATTTTTGTTTTCATAGCACTTTGAGGATATTATTCTGTTTCCTGCTGGTTCTGTTTTTGCTGACAAAAACTCTGCTTCAGACTGACTCGTTCTTCAGGTAATCTGAGTTTTCTTTCTGGTTGTTATTTAATATATATGTGTGTTTTTAACTTTAGCATTATTTATGTTTACTATGATGTATCTAGCTATGGATTTATTTTCATTTATTTAATGTCTCTGTAACTCTTATTGGATGTATGTTTGACCGTCTTTATGTCTGTTAGCATTTTTTTTTTATTTGAGGTGGGTATTTCACTGTGTTGCTTAAGGTGGTCTTGAATTCCTGGGCACAAGTGATCCTCCTGCCTCAGCCTCTTAAATGGCTGGGATGATAGATGTGAGTCAATATGCCTAGGTTTAAGCATTTAAAAGAATTATATATACAAATATAAATATAACATATATATATATATATATACACACACACATATATATACACTTAATTTGTTTATTTGTTTTGTATTAATTGGGAGTAATTTATTTAGATCTATCTGCCAGTTCACACATTTGTTCTTGAGCTACTGATTAGCCTGTCCATTAAGGATTTTCATTTTACTAAACATGCCTCTCACTTTTGCAAGTTTTATTTGGCTATTTTTCAAATTTATCTTCCTTTTTTCATTATGTTCTGTTCTTTTATTTTTATGGTGATTCTTTTATCTATTTTATCATTCTAAGCATACTTATTTAATGATGTCTCTCAGACTGCTTTATGACATTAATTAGGGTTCTAGTTCTCTTGTTTCTTGAGTCTTCTGAGTCTCCCCTATGAAGACTTGCTTGCGTGGCTTGTCATTTTTGTATTTTAAACTTTTCTTCATCTGTAGGATTCTTGGGCATGCCAGGTTGTGTCAGTGACCCTAAACATAGGTTTTGGAGTTTACTTTTGTCAAGTTTATTACCTTTATTTGTACATTAGATTCTTTATTTGAGATTGTAAACTCAGGAGTATGAATGGATACTCTATATATGCATGAGGCACATCTGTGAGAGTTTTAATATTGGCTGATTTTTTTCTTCTTTCGTAGCAAGCAGAAACAAATTTCCTTGTTGCTCACTAGAACTACTATGTATCACATTTACTGTCAGTTCACATGCTCACTTCTCTAACCATGCTTTCTCTTTATTTTTGATGCAGGGAACTGTTCTGTCTTTCAAACTCAACTATGTATTCCATTTTTTGTTATATTTCATCCAGCATTTCCATGAGTTAGAGGAGAAAGTTGTTTGTGTTAGTTTGGCTTGCCATGTTGCTAGAAACAAAAAGCTCTTTATTATGATTGTTCTGTATTAATTTGTCCAAAGCACTATTTATCAAAAGACTGCTGCCATTCTTACTGTTCTTGTCATTTTTAGGTGATTTTAAGAAAAGAATCATATGGTTGCTAGGATGAAATCCATAGCTAACCCAAGTTGCAACATTTCCATTTTGTTTTTGATGACTGGATTTCATACTTAGATTACACTCATGGCATACAGATGGAAATAAATCACTTTTATAAATTGATATCCATCACATATTTTGAATTCCTTTGAATTAAACGCTGCCAGAATTTTAGCTATGGAGTTTTTGAATATTTTTCTTTATTCCTTTATGATTCCTATTTTAAGTTTATCTACTTCCACCCTTTTCTTCTGTTCTAACCCTGAAAGTGGAAAGAGGTGAAAGGAGGATAGTGAAAGAATCTGTGAGAAACAACAGGAAAAAAAGTTATAAATTGGCAAAAGGAAAGAAATTTTAAAAGATTAAAGACAAGAGAAAATACCATAATCGTATCTTAAAGGAGCATGAATAAAGAAGCTATAGGTCAATGCAAAGAGATAGGGGCGGGAGGTGCGCATTGTGGGTGATGACGAAATAGCAGAACAGCATCCTTGGTACCTACTAGGTGCTGGATGTATGTAGTTCTAGGTACTTTTCAGCCTTACTTACTATGTAGCCTCAATGAATGCACAGACTGTGAATGAGTATTCCATTTCGTAAATCAATTAAGTCAGATAAGTTAAATAACTCATCCAAGATCTGAGGAGTCAGTAAAAACCAGAGCCAAAAATTACCCCAAATCTGTGTGCTTTCACCAAAAACTGGGATGGGATTGGAAAGGTCAGTCTTTACCCTCGCTAGAGCGGAGGCCAGATGCCCTACTTCTTTCTTCTTTTCTTTGCCAGCTAATTACCTCTCTGATTAGTATAGGACAAAGGAAAATGCACAGAAGAGAAGCCTGACAGGGGTGAGAAGGGAATGGCCGGGAGAAAGGAAGATGATTCATTTATAAGCTCTTTGTCCTCTAGAAATGCAATAGGCCTCCTAGGAGGAAAATCTGTGTCTATGGAGACAAGTTGGGCCTTGAAGAAAGCGTCACCCAGAGGCGAAAGGGAACAGAAACTCTGAAGCCTTTTCAGACTTCCCTACCTTAGCAAGCCACAAAGGAAGCCATAAAAACCCTTCAGATTTCTTCTTCTTCATTCACACCATTGCATACTGGCCTGTCCAGTATTGCCCTGTGAGACCCCGCCTCTTTTGAGAGCAGCATATTAACCAGCCAGGGTTTCTTGAGCCTCCGAGAGGTGCATAGGACTCTGTGTCAAATCTTGTTTAAGACCCAAACAACTGAAGTAGATAAAATAGGAATCATAAAGGAATGAAGAAAAATAAATATTCAAAAACTCTATAGCTAAATATCTGACATTGTTTTGTTCAAAGGAATTCAAAATAGTGTGTGATGGATATCAATTTATAAAAGCGACTTCTTTCCATCTGTATGCCCTGAGTGTGATCTAAGTATGACACCCAGACATCAGAAACAGTATGGAAATGTTGCAACTTGGGTTAGCTGTTTGCTGTTCTGGTCTTAATAGGATGTGGACAGTACTCACCAAAAAACTGGTGTTAGGCAGCAATTTAAAAAATGAAACAAATACTCTTTTCTCATTGATGACACTGAGTGTCATGTCTCCATGTGCAAGGAGCAGGATGAAAGTCATGTCCTATACATGGTGAGGGAAACTCACCTTGTCGTTAAAGTTCATAATTCAAAATCCCATTCCTTTTTAAGAAAATATTTAAAAACATTCTTACTACTGTTTTTTTTTTTTAAATCTCCATTTCCACTGTGTGATTTTTTTTTTTCAGAGATGGAAGTAAAGGTCATTTTTAATTCCAAAATTCTAGTTTAGTGTTATCTTGAATCAACTCTTGATAAACCCACCATTTAAAATGGTCTATTCTAATTAGAGACCAGTTTGAAGATTTTAATCAGCTCTGTCTTAGATGCATGTAAAGCCTGCTAAATATTTCGGAGGGCCAGTGAACCTTCCTTTAACTTGTCTACACTTTTGAATGCCCTTTCCCTTTTAAAGCTACCTAGGTTAAAAATTAAACCCCTACGGAGAAGGGCACCTGTATTTGCTCACCCTATTATGCAGCTATACTGAAATGCATTGCAGCTGTCTAAATTAGCATAATTAAATCCACATCAATTAAAAACCTCAATCACCTCTCTCCCCTTCACATGTAGATGATGACATTTGTCTAAGGTGGGAAGTAACAAAGGAACTTTTTACCCATTGAAGACCTGGCTGAAAAGAAGGGTAATCGGATTGATCTATTGTCCCAGGTTTACCTTAACACTAGGAAAAGTGGGCAATGAATGCTGCCTGGCCAAAGTAGGATGTAGTTTGCATTTCAATGCCACTGGCACGGCCAGCCATAGGAGATGTGCATTTTACAACAGCCTCTCCTAGTGCTCTTTAGCCTCCAGTAATGAGGGTAAACAAAGCACCATTATGACTTTGGTGGCGCTAGTTGTTATTTTTAAACTGGGAAAGCCTAGCGACCTCAGGATAGTGACAAGACTACACCGTGTGGTGCTGGCAAAGAAAATTCCTAGAGATGAAAACTGACATGGGGTCTAGGGGTTAATTTCTGGAACAGACAAATTTGCATACAAATGAAAAATGATGGGATTTCTGTTCTCCTAAATTTTCAATGTCATCAGCATCAAACAGCAGCCTGTGCTCCCTTGCCGTTTGAGGAATATTCATTACTTTAGAAGAAGGGGCACCTTGTTTGGTGTTCAACTCAGTGCGGGTCAATGACTTAATTTGTGCAACTTCATGGAGACTGTGAGTTTTCTGTGCGTCTTTGTAATTCTTCTAAATATGACTTGAATAATATTTGTTTTTATAGTTATAAACTTTTCTGAATAAACACTAATGCGTGGTTGACTTCCTTTGAGCATGCACCTTTTTCATTCCCAGGAGATGTTTAACTACACGTAGCTGACTTTTTCTTTGTACAAGATTGCAGAGGAGGACAAGGTGGTCTATGTCAAAAGTTCCTAGATATAAGAGATAAAGGACACGACAGTGCTTATGATTTTCCCCTAAGCATGTGACATTTCTTCATCCTGACTTTTAGTTATTTGTGCTTTTTTGATGATGCAATTCATACTTGCTTGTTTTTATAATTTTTGTGTCAAAAGACAAAATTACAACAAACTTAGAGATCAAATTGGCTTTTCTTAGTCAATTATGAATCCAGCCACATTCCACCTAAAGATTTAGAAAAGGCGCTCCAAGCAGAGGGAGTTGACTTTATACACAGAAAAGAGCTGAAGAAAGCAGACACAGAACCAGAAATGGGTTGGTCATTTCAAAGTTACTTTCCTTAGAGCTGCAACAGAGGGGATGTTCAGGTAAATTAGGTTCATTCTAACTGGTGGCTGTGAATCTGCTGTTTTTAATTTGTGTGGGTGTTTTTTTAACTGGCCCCCTTAAAGTTTCAGTTGGATTGTGTGGCACCTGGCATGAGTGGCTCTATTCCAGTTTGGTCAGGTCTGCTGGGGCCTAGTGCAGGAGATCCGTTCAAAACAATGGTCTCCTTTATATGTCATTTAACATTAGAAAAATATAAGTATACAGAAAGAAGAGAATAAAAATCCTTGAGTCCCAGTTTCCTGAGATGACTGCCAGGTAATATTTAGTGTGTATTCTTTCTCATTCCCTTTCCCATGTGGTATTGCTTTTAAGTATCAGCCCACTGAAGGCAGGGAGGTGATCTGTTGTCCTTTGAGCTAAGGCTGTCCTCAAGGTAATGGTGCCGCTGGCAACTTTAAATGAATCAGGCCCTCTCTTCCGCTTCTCCACAGTAGCGCTAGTGATCTATGAGACCCTAGATAACTTTCTGAAACCCCTCAATTTTCTTTCCTGATACATAGGTCACTCTAGATGCTGCTATAAATTAATGATTGCATCATGCATGAACTTTAGAAAACTTACAGAAGGAGAAAGTCCCACTTTCAGTTAAGAAACGTCTAAAAAAATCCCTTAAAAGTAACATTGAGACAGCTAAATTGCTATGATGTATAAACCATAAAGGCAATATAATAATATGTAGAACAGTAAAATGTATTTGCTTTAACCTAGAACTTCACATGCATATATAGTGGGTCATATATATCTCTGGCACATAAATAGCTTTAACATATATGTGAAGAATTTTTCAGAAATAAAGTTTTTCATCAATTAAATTATTTTTATTGTGATTATGACTTGCCAAAGGGGGATTTGAAACCAACAAGCAAAATATTTCAAAGTCCAGATGTCCTGCTTAGACAAGGCATTTTATAGTGATTCCACTCTGTTTTCACCTAACCTCATGTAGTCCATATCATGAAGATATAATTAGAAAATTGGGTATAATATGTAGCCCTGGTCGCTGTGTGATGGAATTGTTTGACTGCTGAGTAACTGAAGCTTGTTTGCATCCCAGTGTGTTGTGAAGGCAAACTTCAAAGAAAATATTATATCTCCCAATTCCAGCTCCTGAGTGTCTTGGAAGTATAATACAGCAAGGCTTAAACCTCCCTGCTGAGGAAAGGGCAATTTGACACTGAAACTACTGTTAAATCGCTATTGAAACACTGGTTTGCAAAAGAGTTCTTATTAGACAAGTATAGTTACAGCCTTAAAAAGCAGGGGAAAATACACCCAAGTCATAGGAAAAAAATGGGGGAGAAAAGTCTTTAAAGTTGGACAGTATGTGTTGACAAAATTTGGAGATTTTAAAACATGTATCTACACATTTATTTTATAAATTGTACATAAGACTGGCTCCTTTTCCAGTGCAAAATCAAATATTTAGATTTGCACAAACCTATGGAAGCCAGATTTTAGACAAAAAGGGATTTTTTTGTCAGACTGTCAGTCTCTGAATTTCATCACAATCTGTTCAGCTGTTTTTGTTGCAGGCAGGCGTAAAACGTACTGGGTAAGTGTGTGTTTGTATTTATTATTAAAACGGGGATGCTAAATCCTGCTTTCAAACGGTCTTCACATTCTTTAAGTCTGCACTGGTCATAGAGAAGCAGAATCATGATATGTGTTTGTGTGCGCACGCGCGAAAGTCATATTTGGAGGTGAGGGTGTGGGTACAATGTCAAGGGCCCATGAGCAGTGATTTTTTGCAAAATAAGTCTTTGAGCATGTTAAAAATGACCCTGGCATTTTGCCTCAATAACTTTTCCTGCACCTACAAGTACTGATTCTTGCCTTGAAGAGGGATGGGGAAATGATGTGTTGGTGGCGGATCTGAATATGTTTTATTTAATGTCATGATTCCTTTATCCCATCCTCTGCACTAATCTAAAAATAATAATGGGTTGACAGTTTTAACAGCATTTACTGTATATGTATGATTGTATGCCAAGATTGCCTAAAACAATATTAACAATAGAACTTGAACCTCCAGTAGGTGAGACATTATAGTAAAAAAAAAATATATCAAAGCATACAGAATTTTCTTTATGAAGCAAATTCTTCCTTCAGTCAGGGCTTTTTGATACATAGCACTTGCTGTACAGAACCTCACCTATTGGAAATGAGCTGAAGCTGATATTTCCCATGGTGGCTCACACCTGAAATCCCAGCACTTTGGGAGGCTGAAGCAGGTGGATTGCTTGACCCCAGGAGTTTGAAACCAGCCTGGGCAATGTGTTGAGACTCCATCTCTACAAAAAATAGAAAAAGTAGCTGGGTGTGGTGGTGCATGCCTGTAGTCCCAGCTACTTGGGAAGCTAAGGTGGGAGGATCACCTGAGCCCAGGTAGTTGAGGCTGCAGTGAGCTGTGATCGAGTCACCGCACTCCAGCCAGACAGAGTGGGACCCCGTCTCAAAAAAACAAAAAAACCAAATGATATTACCCATCATAAATGAAGCTCTTTTGCAAAAAAGACAACATAGTTGTTCCTAATCAGGATTTACTATGACAATGTAAATATTTATCTATTTTCACATTTTAAAGATCTACAATAGAAATTTTACCTCTAACTGAGGATATTAGTCATCTATGGCTGCCATAACAAAATATCATGGATTGGCTGACTTAATCAGCAGAAATTTATTTCCTCACAGTCTGGAGGCTTGAGGTCTAAGCACTCCTTCTAATTTGAAGATAGCATATTCTTGCCGAGTTGTCACATGACATTCTTTCATGTGAGCAGAGGGAATATCTCTGGTGTTTCTCTCTCTCTTCTTAAAAGGACAGTGGTCCCATTGGATTAGGGCCCCACCCAAATGACCTCACTTAACCTTAAATACCCCCATACAGAGTCTATCTCCAAATACAGAAACAGTGGGGGTTAGAGCTTCAATACATGTGTTTTGCAGGGTACAACCCAGTTTATAACACTGGCATAAACCCACTGGAGCTCTGGGTCTCTTGCTTCCGGCTAGCTTTAGGTCAACTCAGTGTAAGAGTCATCTCTACATTCTGATCAGAAGTTCTAATTTGTAATTTTTTATACTGATATTTAAACATATATGAGAAAAATGAATGCTTGTTGCTCTATAAATGTGGTTTGGTGGACAAATTATTTCTAAACATAAGGTCTTTGAAGAAAAAATAATTAAAGGAATTATTGGTGGTTAAAAGGGGTTGAGAGTTACTGGAGAATATACTACCTGCCTGCAGAGGTAAATTCAACCAGGGAGTCCCTTGAGATGGCATCAGCTTTCAGATCTGAGAGTCTGTGTCTGAGCGGGAAAAAACAGACTGTTCTCTGCTGTCATACCACAACAATCAATACAGATGACTTCTGTGTCCAAATGTGTGTGGGGTTCCTCCCACTCCTCTACACCAAGCAAGCCATCAGTTCTGCAGGGAACATCAGCTGGGTGTCATCTGATTTAATTCACTCTCAGCACTGTTGGTCTGGAGATAGCGACAGACCAGCTATAAATTGGGGTTCCTATGACCCCAATTCAATTAATTGGCTAGAGTAATTAATTGATTGGATTGATTAATTTGCTAGAGTAGCTCACAGGACTCAGGAACACTTTACTTTCATTTACTGGTTTATTAGAAAGGATATTACAAAGAACACAGATGAAGATAGGCATAGTGTGAGGTATGGGGTTAGAGGTATGCAGCTTCCATGCCCTGTCCAAGGACATCAGCCTCTAGGGAACTCCATGTGTTCAGCTATCTGGAAGCTTTCCGAATTCTTTAGTTTTTTGAGTTTTATGGTGGCTTCATTACCTAGGCATGATTGATTAAACAAATGCCCATTGGCCATTGGGGATCAGTTTAACCTTCAGCCCTCTTCTATCCCCAAAGTTTTGGGGGGAGTAGGGCTGAAAGCTCCAATCCTCTAATCTTGCCTAGGTCTTTCCTGTGACCAACCCTATCCTGAAGCTATCTAGAGGCAGCCAGTCAGTGAATTCAATAACATGCTTTGGAGATTCTAAGGATTTTAGGAGTTGTATGTCAGAAAATGAGGTTGAAGAAAACATATGTTTTGCGATAACAACCTATGAATTGAGTTGTACTTATAATACAATTGTATCTGAAGAATTATATGGTATAGAGAACCCACTGAAATATAACAAAGTAGTTCTCCCTCCACATTTTTATTGCTACCAGATTTACAAAGAATAATACAAGTCCCAAGCCTGGCTGTATATTTGAAGAAGACTGGGTGTCTGGATGCTCACCAATCCCATTTCCTCTTCTGGGGCAGCCAGGGAGACTCCATTTCCCAGGCTTCTTCAGGCAGGGCCATTTGACTAAGTCCTAGCCAATTGGAAATGGATAAAAATGATGTACAGCAGTTCTAGGACTGGCTCTACAAAAACTGTGATTTTTTTTTTTTTCATAATCTTTCTTCTCCTTCAGTAGCAACAATGGAGGCCATGTATTGAAATCATTCTACATGAAGAACCTGAGTTTCATAGTTATCACCTGAAAGAAGCATTCAGAAAAACTCTGATTTTGGGGGGAGCAAGAAATAAACTTTATTGTGAATCCACTGAAATTTTGGGGTTTGATGCAATCGATAACATTAATTGTCTTTATTAAAATAATACTAAGAAAAAATTTTTAAGAATTTTTGACAGCAACTTAAGTTTTATCTATTGAAAGATACATACTGTTTAAGAAATACTGTTCAAAAATACAGCATTCCTTTTGCTTAATCATCTGAAGAAGTCAAATGAATGTTGTTACTATCACAGGATCACTTTAATCTCCCTCAGCAAGATTCTGGTCAGAATCTTTCTAAATTGAGTATTGGTTAATATTTTCCTCTAGGCATACCCACAAATTACAACAGGGCTTCAGGCTTCAACCTATTTCATCTTTGATACTCTCAAATGCCGGGAAAATTGATTTAAAAGTCCTGATTAGATGTCGCCTATATTTTCCCCTTTCCCCTAAAATACAGCCTGCTGAAAACTCTATATCTTCTGAATTCCATTCGTCTGCAAAAAACACCATGTAGCTCAGGTTGTGCCCGATATACCTACCCTATGAGTTTGCAGTGGCTGCTGAGGGCACTGTGTTGTGAAGGATTCAGAGGTGGTGACTGAGTTTACTAGAATTCTCTTTGTCTGTCAAAGGCCAGAAAGGGGGGGACAGGCTGGTGCATCACATCATTGCCATTGCTGGCTAACCCTGCATTTCAGAATATTAAATGCAGTGTCTACCTCCGTTAGAGTCCAGTCCTGTTAAAAATGGTGAAACCCACCTAAGGCCATACCCTTGATCCAATAACTACTGTTCTATTGTGTAGCAGTTTGTTGCTATTTTTGGAGCTGTGTTAATTTAGGTCGGACTTACCTTAATTTGTTGGACTCATCTCCAATCACCACTGAAGATGGCATTGTGTAGTATCTGCTATATAGAGTTTAGAGATCACAAACATGCTAAGATTCTCTGCCTTCTATAGAAGGCCAAAGATGATGGTAGGTTTTAATAAGTGAGCATTATCATAGACTGTTGATGGGGGTGTACATTGCCATACATTTTCTGTAGTATGATCTAGTTATGTGCACCAAAATGTAAAATATATCTACACTTTGACTCAGTAACTGTGCTTTTCCGACTTTTTCCTAAAAATAGAAGTAAATGTTTACATATAAGGATATCAATTACAGCCTAGTTTTTAGTATGAATATTCATCATTAAAGGACTGGTAGAATAAGTTATAATATATTCATGTGATGGAACCGTATGGAGCCTTTTAATTAGATAAGGACAACCAATGTGGCATGAAAAGCTATTCTTGATACAATGTAAAATAAAGAATACAGGTTGTAGAACAATTTGCACAGTATTAGTTTGTCTAATGTGTAGCTCATAGAGAAGTGCATATTATTCTATCTAGTGTATTTATAACAGCCTTTTATGATAAAATATCATAGATAGTAAATGCTAGAAGTACATATTCCACATGTTAAAAAGAGACTCCATCTGCATACAAGCTGTACACGACGAAGGCACAGGATCCATGGCGCATGAAGCAAATTTTTGAATTGTCTCCGCCTGCCTCCTGCCTTAATTTGTGACCCTAGGCCCTTTGGGGCTCCTCTGACCCAGCTAGCCAGATCCCGGACCCAAACCATGTTCCCCCTGAAGGCGAAAGTAGAGAAATCAGAGCTGGAGATGGCCAAAGCCCGGAACCAACTGGACGCCATCCTGCAGTGTCTGCTGGAGAAGAGTCACATGGACAGGGAGCGTCTGGATGAGGAAGCTGGGAAAATCCCCTCAGACACCCACAATAAGGACTGCTCCATTGCAGCCACTGGCAAAAGGCCTTCTGCCCGCTTCCCCTAGCAGCGGAGGAAGAAGAGGAGGGAAATGGATGACGGGCTGGCTGAGGGAGGGCCGCAGCGATCAAACACATATGTGATCAAGCTGTTCGACCTGAGCGTGGACTTGGCCCAGTTCAGTGAGAACACGCCACTCTACCTGATATGCCGTGCCTGGATGTGAAACAGCCCCTCTGTGCGCGAGCGTGAGTGCTCTCCCAGCTCACTCCTGCCCTCGCTGCCTGAGGATGAGGACGGTTCAGAGGTCACCAACAGCAAGAATCGTGATGTGTACATGCTGCCGCCACCCACACGGCCCGGGCCACCCAGAGATGCCTGCAGATCCCGCATCCCATCTCCGCTGCAGCCTGAGATGCAGGGCACCCCTGATGACGAGCCCTCCGAGCCCGAGCCCTCCACACTCATCTATCGCAACATGCAGCGCTGGAAACGCATCCGCCAGAGGTGGAAAGAGGCCTGTCGTTGGGACCAGCTTCGTTACTCAGAAAGCATGAAGATCCTACGGGAGATGCATGAGCGACAGTGATGTTTCCAGCTCCCGGCCCCCCGCCCCACCCAGTAAACGTCTCCGAACGCCACAAAAAAAAAAAAAAAAAAAAAGAGACTCCATCTGTAGGGTAGCATGGAAGCAAGGGAAGTGGCATGGTTGAGGCAGCTGTACATTATATACTGCATTGTTCAATTTTTTTCAATTACCTTTTTATCAGCAAAAGCAGTATAATTATTTTATTTTGAGAAGAATAAAAGAAACATTAGAAGCTAACAATTCCTTTATTTTCTCTAAGATAAAATCCTAATGCAAGAATTCAAAATCCTGTAGAAGATGCATAGATTCTCCTAATATATATATATATATGTTAGGAGAAGCAGGTGTAGGAGTGAGCCACATAGAGAGCTGGGGAAAGTTCTGGAAGTGCAGAGATCTGAGGTGCTCTAGGCATGTGTGAGTAGGGCAGAGGGAAGGAGGAAGGGTAGCAGGTGGCGAGATCAGAGAGGTGTAGGACTGGAAGCAGATCACACAGGTCCACATAGGACAGAGCAGAGATATGAGCTTTACCTCTGCAAGAGATGGGAGTCGCTCATAGGTGGAAACATGAAATTATTTGACCAACATTTAAACATGATCTAGCTCCATTAGGTTGAAAATAGCCCGAAGAAGGGCTGGGGCAGAAGTGGAAGGACCATTTAGGAGGCTCCCACCTTCATCCAGGTGAGGGAAAACAGTGACTTGGAACAGAGTGGCAGATCTTGAGGTGATGAGAAACAGTGGGATTCTGGAAATGCAGTTGACCCTTGCATAACACGGGTCTGAACTGCATGGGTCCACTTATATATGGATTTTTTTTTAAACCAAACACAGAGGGAGGGATGAGAAATAAATACATTTCTGTACAGAGGGCTGACTTTTTATATACATGGTTCCACAGGGCCACAGCAGACCTGAATATGCATGGATTTGAGTATACACGGGGGTCCCCAAACCAATCTTCTGAGTATACAGAGGGATGGCTATGTTCTGTTTATCAGCTTTCCTTTGACTCTACCAGCAACTCCATGTACTTTCTGTTTTTCTCTTTAAAGCTAGACATTTTGGATTTTTATTCTTGCAAACCAAGAACCCAACAGTTTCAGATGTCCATAAATAATGGGAAAAACAAGATGCTTTCGCTAACTCTGTGACCTTGGGTAAATTGCTTAACCTCTCTGCGTCTCATTTCTTCATCTGTAAAATAAGAAAGTAATAACAGACTGAACCGTATGTCATTGTCATTTTGGTAGGTCAGAAATGGTCAAATACTAATACTTTCATATGGCTCACCTCTAGGCCATACCGTATTTGTTGCTATGAGGATTAAATAAAGTAATACAAGTAACACACTTAGAGTCATGTCTGACGCATTTTAAGACGAAGTAAATGTGAGTTGTTACTGTTCTTATGATTATCAGTGCCTTACATTTTCGACATTTTTTCACATTCCTTTTCTAATTCAGTCCTTGTGACAGCTTAGTGGAACAGGCAGGGCAGGCAGCATCACCCACATGCTCAAAAGAGCCTTCTGCAGCACTTTAGAAGGTGTTTGTTCACACATCATGCCATTTGATTCTCAGAACAACCCCCTGTGGTATGTAGTGCATGTATTCAAGTCTGCTTTGTGCATTTAAATAATGAAATAATAAGAAAATAAGTAATTCATATATGTTTGAATTATTTCCCCAAATAATTAGGAATAAAATTCTTATGTGTTACCCTCACGTGGATATCTTAATTGATGAGATGCATGAAAGCAGAGTTCGGAGCTCTTGATCTTTAAGATCCAGTTCAATGATCCTGTCCTGCAGGCTCCAGAGCTCTTCGCTCCCATCTGTCAGTAGAGAGAGCTGCTCCATGAACAGTACATGTGGTGTTCTTGTCTTTTGGTTTGTGAATCCTGTCGCCTCTGCTTGGACTCCCTATTTTCCTCTGATTTCTGCATGCTTCATAGAGTATCAGGCACAAAGTGGCTGGCCAGTAAATAGTTAAAAAATGAACAAGGAACTAAGTAAAGGAATGAGTGATTATTCTCTGGGTTATTTGCTAGGAAACCAAGACCCTGGATAGTGAAGTGAAGTGCTTAATTTCAACACAACTACTAAATGAATTAGCTAAGAGTCACGCCCAGGTGGTGGAAAATCATGCCCAGAATGCCATCCAATGTGGCATGAAACTTCAGCCCAAAATGAAGCCGTAGGTGTGCTCAGCTTGGAGTGTGCGTACAAGACGAAAACCCACCCCAGATGGCATATCCAATTCAATCAACATCACCTGTGAGCCAAACTGAACAGTAAATGTTAAGACAGGATCACTAATAATGGGGACCTGGAATGTAGCCAGAATTAAAACAATGATCTGCTTAACAATCCCTCTGGGCTGGATGCATGTGGAGAACGGATAAATGCTGGATATCGAAACAGCTGCTCTATGGCAAACTGAAATGGGGCAATCATAGATAGCAAAGGGAGAAGAAACACTTGAAAGTTGTCTTAAATAAAGTAGCGCTTTAAATAATGTGTGACCTGGCTGTGGCCTTTTAAGAAGCAACCATCACACGCAAACTATCCTGGCGTGCATCTCTAGAGAATGAGGTGGCTTTGGGTGAACAAAGCCTATGGAAGTAGAAAAGGCAATGATGGCTGGTGCCACCCATCCTGATACAGATTGTATTAATCCAAACTAACACTTGGAATCACCTCGGAACACAAAGGCCTGTGTTCCAAATTAAAATCCCATGGTTCACCACCTCCTGAGCTTTGTCTCCTAAATGTGACCATTTTCTACAAATGCCTTGTAGCCATTGTATAAATCCTATGTCCTTCATATACTATCTATTGTCTAATTATTTTAAAATTGTAATTACATGGTGTCTTCTCATCAGGGTCACAAATTGCCTTAGAACAGAAATCAAAGTTGATGTTCAAAAATACTTGATCACCAGCATGGCACAGGCCAAGAACAACCAGAATGCTAGTTTGTAACACCATCCTGGCTGGTCCAGCCATTGCGTCCCTTGCTTTGGGTTGATGACTTTACACTAGACAGTATAGTAGGACTGTAAACATACAGTGTTCCTGGAAAGGGCTTCTTGATTGATTGATTCCCCAAGTTCTTTTTTATACTTGTCTGTCATTTGAGGAGATCCCATATCAGTGTGTAATTTATCATCCATACAACTGTATTAAAATAAGCATGCTAATTACAGACCTAGGAGTAGAGAATGAAAAAAAAAAAGCAGGCAAACAAATAAAGAATCAGTTGTTAAAAAAAATCATGTATTTAATAGTCATTCTGAAATACATACTCTGTGTCACTGTGCTGATCCTCGGGAATACAGATAAAAAGAATGCACTTATGGAACATATAGATGAGTAGAAATACACATTTCACCACTGCTACCATCAACTATAATATGTCCAAATGTTTTAAGAATAAGTTGTTATAATCCTTTTTTATTGATACATAATATTTGGACACATTTATGGAGTACATGTGATATTTTGTTACATGCACAGAATATGTAATGATCAAGACAGGGTATCTAGACTATCCACCGCCTCAGGTACTTACCATTCCTTTTTCTTGGGAACATTTCATGGCCTCTCTTCTTGCTATTCTGAAATGTACAATACATTGTGGTTAACTATAATCACCCCCATTCTAATATGCAACATTAGACCTTGTTTATTCAATTGAACTGTATATTTGTACCCATTAACCAACACTTTTTATCTTCCCCCATTATAATTGTTTTAACAGCTGCAAGATCACTACGGAGTCGGTAAGCATAGTTGAATTTTATGTGTATAACCATCAGATCATCTCCTGCAAACTTCCCTGTGCAGGAATTCCTATCACAGCTTCCCTGAGAGGAGGTTAGCAGATTTGACTATTCACAATACTTGAGAGAGAGGCTATTGCCTCATAAAGGAAGCTACATGGTTTTTTTTTTTTTTGAGACGGAGTTTCACTCTTGTTACACAGGCTGGAGTGCAATGGCGCCATCTCGGCTCAACGCAACCTCTGCCTCCTGGGTTCAGGCAATTCTCCTGCCTCAGCCTTCTGAGTAGCTGAGATTACAGGCACACGCCACCATGCCCAGCTAATTTTTTGTATTTTTAGTAGAGATGGGGTTTCACTGTGTTGACCAGGATGGTCTCAAGCTCTTGACCTCGTGATCCACCCGCCTTGAGCTCCCAAAGTGCTGGGATTACAGGCGTGAGCCACCGCGCCCTGCCGCTACATGTTTTTAATAGAAAGAATGTTCACATTTTTAAAAAGCAGTTGACAGGATAACCTATTTCCTATGAATTTAGGTAAACTGCCTCTTCATATCCAAGAGATTTTTAACTTATAATTAAAATGTCTTCTGATTTTGATCCTTAAGTAGGAATTATCAAATGTAACTTTCACTAAATCTCAATAGCCATAGGATTACATCTGACGAAAGGGTATTTATATAGCAGGGAAACAAAGGAAAATTTCATCCATTTCTCCTTGTCCTCATTTATTTCAGTCTTTTGATTCCAGTTGGCAAGTTGTTCACTAACCAGTTCATTTAGATCATAACACAAACTTTCTGTGCCTTTAACCATTTTGACTTGGTAAACATTTAATTGGGAATCTACTGAAATCTGTCTTGGAATAGATACAGGCCTACTATCCCAGCTCTCAAGGAGCTTACAGTCCAATGAAGAATGGTAGAAATGTAGACAAATAAGAGCAACACAGTGTTGTAAACACTGTGAGAGGGCATGAGCAGATATCAAAGGGCACCACCAAGAAAGGCGTGGCCAGTTCTCTTTTCCATGTGCACTAGCCTTGGCCATGATTATGATGTTCTGATGAGAGAAGAAAATACTTGTTTTCAACCTATGAGGCAGGTATCCCTGGGATGTAGCTTGTATGTAGATCCTTATAGGTAGATCATTTAATTAGGATGCTCTTCTCTGTAGCTTTCCCATGGATATTTTAGGATTCATAGTGATAGTTTGAGTATGTTCCTGAAGAACAGTCTTGACTAGATTTCCAACAATTCATAAGGTCTCAATGGATAAACTATTGAAAATCACCTAAACTACCATAACATAGCATTTATATCTTTGGGATTATTTCTGATATATCTGTATCTATAAATGTTTATCTATAGAGAGGCACTTCATTATTTGAAGAAAATACAGATGAGAGTGATGACAAATACTTTCTACCACCGCCACCACCACCACGCCATTCCAAGTTATTTGTTGTGAGCCTGGTCTCTGAGATACCTTCTAGGTGACTGAAATAATTTATCTTGTCTCTCTGACATTGTTTGGTGTTGCTACCAATTAAACTCCAACTGTAAAGCAGCTTTGTAAGAACACTGCAGTGTCACATTACAGAGAACAGATGTCAAAATAAAGGTTCACTAATTTGAAGCAACTTACATAAATAGAACCTCAGGTATGTCTGTGACCACAAGAGGAGAAGAAGCAATTGTATTTTGTACAGTTGAATGGTACCAAGGACAGGCTCTTTCCTTGATATGCCAACAGAGAGAATTTTGTTAGCAGTATTCTGTGAACAAAACACTTAAGAGAATGTATGTATACAATAGTTTTGAAAAAAAGGGTTACTGACACAGATGCCAATTTGGTGGGGCATATGGAACATTTACACTTGCCTTTTTCTTTCTTTCTTGCTACAGCTGGTGCTGATTTAGTATGTGAAATTTTACTAGCAGGAGTGCTAATCAAGACAGAGATTCTGTAAGGATTTAGTCATTTATGTAGGGGAAACTATGGGTGTCATTAAAAAGTAGAAGATCATCTTATGGAAAAACGTTATCATTATCAACCTCATTTTTAAACCAAACAGACACGACGGTACTGTAAGTATCACTTTAGCAGCCGAAAAAGTCAGAATGTTTTCCTTATAATGTTCTAAGAGGATTGCACTCACAGTTTAAAGTTTTGGTAGAGGCACGTTAAAGTTTGGTGTGTCAGACAGAGTAATGCAAAAGGGTGAGCAATTTAAGTTAGTTGTTTAACTTTTCTGTACAGTGCTTCAGCAAAACTGCTTTTGTTGAAAACATCAGTTTTTTTTTAAGGAAGAAAATTTAGTTATAACAATATAGAAGGTGAGTGCATTTTTTCTGAATCATTCGGGGGAAGTTGAGGGAAGGGGAAAAAGGTGGAGGGTTTGATTTTTTTCCCTCTATATTTGAATACAAAGCTTTGCAACGTGAGGCCTGATTTCATCTAATAATCCCACTGGCCATACAGGAGTTCAGAGAAAAATTAAAAAAATCTTTTCTAAGTAGCAACAAAATCATTGTCGGTACATTAAATATGTTGTACAGGTGGCTTGGTAGAGTTGCAGACCTGAACGGCAGCTAGAAGACATCTGCTAGCTGGGGAAACTTGCAATGTGGTGAAGTGGTGTTTGTAGCTCCCTGTGGAAGGGTGCCAGTGGCCCAGGCCTTCACTTCTGCAGATGAACGGAGAGTCTTGTGGGGGCTTCAGTTGAAGCCGTGCATTGTCGCATACTCCTCTGTCTGAGAATTTAAAGGACAACGAGGACCTGCTGTGAAAACCAGTGAGATGGTGTTGGGCAAGTTGTAGATCATCTTTCAAATATTCCCCAAGGGCTTTGTCCATCAGTATGAAAATGAGCACATGCCTGCAATGAAACCATTTTAATTCTATTTTTATGTTGAATTTCTAGGACCTACTGCAAATTTTTTCTGATTATCATGATTCATGTCTTAAAAGTCCTCAGAAGAGATAGCTGAAGAAAAGTAAAATTTGCTAAAATGGAAGCAATAAAACATTTTATTATAAAATAATTAATGGTTATAAATGTCTTAGATGTCTGGTTTGTTTTCCATTTTGACATAAATATGGTAATCTTAAAATCAGAATACACATTATAACTTATAAATAACTATTAATGACTGACCAATTAAAATTCATTTTTGGAGTCCCACCACAGGCCAAATCAAACACTATATTAAAAGCATGAGGGACAAACATTGTATAACACAACTCACAGGCCTTGCTCATAATCTAGAATATTTGAAAATTAATTAGCAAATATCTTTTTTATTTACTCAGGTTTTAATGACTTTTTTATTATAAATAAGCTTGACCATTTGAGGTATCTGATTGAAACCGGAAAAGTTGAAGACCTTTCCTTAAATACATGAAGATAAAAGGTTGAGTAGGTTTGTACTGTGTCAAAATTGAAAACAACAAATACTAACTTCGCCCTCTTTTCCCTTCTGACAAAATTCCTTCCATCCATAACATTGCCTAAGAAATGAAGTTTTAAGAAGGAAAAAGACAGGGCCACCAGTTAGTGGGATATGTGATTATTTAAAGTCATTTGATAAAAGATTATAATAAAATGTTTTCAAAGGCAAAAATTCGTATTTTAGTGTTACGTTTACACACACACACACACACACACACACACTTCAAATTGTAGTGATTTCTGAACACAAACTCCCTTTAAAAATTCTGTCAGGTTATGTTTGAGGAAATAATGTTTATTTCTGAAATTGTAACTGATGAATATTGTTTGAGAATTTCCTCAGTGATGCAATCATATAGATGGAAAACAGTTGTGATAGGTCCTGGGGGAAAACCCATTCTTTCTTTCTAAAGGTACCTGAAACTGGCAGTTAATAATTTATTTTGCTGTCCATACTTATGCGTAATAAGGAAAAATAAAATGTCATCTTTGAAAAAGGAACAGGTATTTGTTTTCTTTAAAATACATTGGCTTAGTCAGCTGAAGAATAAATTAGGATGATCCACAAACTGTTAACAGTGACAGTAAGCATATGGCAAATTTGAACTGTCTGCAGGTCAACTTTTACTTTTGCCTTCCAAATGTCTGTCAGTCATTGTTAAGATCTAAATACACGTGTTAATGGGTGAAATTCAGCGATATGAAATCGTTTAGCAAATTCTCGGAGCAAGTGATTTTTTTTTTTTTGTCTTTGTCTCTCGTAATCAACCTTCCTCTATCACAGTCTTAAAAATTTGACTCTGAAAGAACAAACTCTTTGGAAGGTATTGTTGCCTTTTCTTTGTTCAGTTAGGAAAAAGACAAACAGTATAGTCATATGGCATGTGTGTGTGAGTGCATAAATGTGATTTGTGCACATTGATTGATTTCTCCAAGAACCAGTTAGGTGCTCAGTTTGGTGCTCAGTTTGGACAGCATATGACTGTCCCTGTCACTGTAATTGTATCTTTCACTGTGGCAATGGAGAGCCATATTTTAATTTCTTTCTATCAGAGCACCCTTGCTTTCTAAAGTCAGTCACGTTTATGGCAGTGGAGAGACCAATGACAGTTTGACCGTAGTGGAGAATTCTGCCAAAAGTAGTAATAAGATGACAAGCAAGTACAGCTGGGATGAAAAATAAAGTAGAATTCCTGGGACAGATTGGAAGCAGGTTAGAGAAAAAGACGTGCAAGAAAGAAAAGGAGGAACAGAAAAGAAGAGAATAGAAGAGTCTTGAAAAGGCAAACCACCGAACATCCAAAAGGATGAAGGCATTGATCTCAACAAGGTTTCCTGCATGAGGATGAGAAGATGGATGGACTGCAAGAGGTGGGAGCTGCCTTGGTTTTGAAACACCTCCTTCAGAGCAAGTCCTGTGCTGCCTCTGAAAAAATTACAGAGTCAAGTGTTGGAAGCAAGAAATGCTATTTATTTCTCCAGGGCCAGAAGAATTCTGATTGTATTTTTAAATTGGCTTGTCAAAATAACAGGGATGCATTGCTTCTAAAGATACCAGGGTTTTCAAGCTCAGTGGTGGAATGTTCTTTATAGGTGGGAGCTAATGGTAGGTGATTCTGTAAGAGAACTGAGCTCCCTACTAGCAATGGGGATAATTGGATCCTTGAAGAGCAGAAGTCAGGTGGTAGCACTTAAGTGCCAGAAGCAAAGCAAAATTACCATACCGGGTAACAAGGTCATAATGGCAGGCAGAGGAGACTGCAGCCCCTGCCAGCAGCAGTTGCTCCAAGGTATGTCAATCTTCTCTATTTGGCAGGTGTAATTGAGCAGAATAAACTTAGAGGCAGGGCTGCTGCTGCATAATGGGGAATATGTTGCTTCTCAGGCCCATTGTGACTGTAAAAGAGCAAACACAGTAACTATGGTCTGAGAAGGACATGGAAGCAGATCCTAGAGATCAGAACCTGGGTCAACACACCAGGCAAAGAGCCTGAACCAGCAGTGCTAATGGAAAGGGAGACTCTACCATGAGTGGTGCTGTGGTTTATTTGTCCCTTTCAAATATTGTTTGATCCCCAGTGTTGGAGATGCTGGAGATGATTGCCTAGTGGGAGGTGTCTGGGTCATGGGGGTGGATCCCATATGAATGTCATCCTCACGGTAATGAGTGAGTTCTCACTCATTTGTTCCCATGACAACTGATTGTTAAAAAGAGCCTGGCACCTGCCTCCCCTCTCTTGCCATGTGGTATCTGCTCCCCTTGACTTCTACCATGAGTGCAAGTAGCCTGAGTTCCTCAGCAGAATCGATGCTTGTGCAGTGCTTCCTATGCATCCTGCAGAACCATGAGCCAAATAAAACTATATTCTTTATGAATTACTTTATAAAGCCTCAAGTATTCCTTTATAGCAATGAAAGATGGACTGAGACAGGTGATTTTAAGGAGAGAGGATGAACCTCAGCTACTGGCTCGAAGTCAACTGCTGCAGCAGGGACTGTAGTCTGCCCCATGTAACCTTCCTCTTGCAAAGTTTTCCTGAAAATTCTGGCCAACCAGGATCCTGAAAAAGCTATGCCTAAGTGGAAATATTTAGTTATCCATAGAAATGATATTTCCTGGTATAAAGGATTTACAATGTCTCCTTTATACTGCCTAAGTTTTTAATAGACCTCTGACTAGTTAGCCTAAACCTGTGTGTCTGTAGGTCTTAGATGTGAGGAAGTTTACAACCTCAATATCTGCTTACTGGTAGCCAAGTTTGCTGGAGTAGGTCATGAATGCTGCCAGCTGGCTTCTCCTACAAATTCGTGCCATCCAACCTCAGCTATGGACCCTCTGTGCTATGGAACAGTCTTTTTGTCTCTGTTTTTTTCCCCTACTGTACTTCCCATAGCTGCAATTCCAAACCCTTTTTATTGTCCTCAAGTTCAGAAAACTATTCCTGTACATTTTGTATCAGCAGAGGACCTCAAATCATGCTTCTCAGTGATTAAAGCTATCCAGTCCAAACTCTAGCTTCTTAATCCTCACTTGGCTTTTGGGATGCTGTTCTCTTGTGGGTATCTTTCTACATTTCCATTGCTTGCTCTTCTTTCTCCTCCCACCTCTCAATTAGGGATTTCCCTACAGTTCTCTTTGGGCATCCTCACCATCCTCCTAGTAATATGCCAGGCACAAATTACATCAGTGTCATTGCATCCATTCTATCAGCAGTTTCGTCAATTATATGTTCACAGGTTTCTCTTTAAATCTGTGTTTGGCATTGCCCAGATTAGAATCCCATTTTCTCCCTTCTATATAGTATAGTAGTCTCTCTTCTAATATCCATCAGAATAATCTTTCTAAAACATAGACTTGATCAATTTTCCCAACTAAGATTTTGTTTCACTTTTTATCGTAAATAAAATGCTTAATGATCTACTGTGAATATACTTTATTTTGTGAAATATAGCACACTAGAAGAATATATATATATGTAAGTAGCATCTAAAAATAATAAAATGATCACTGCTCACAATTCAGCTTAAGAAATAAAATACTACCTTTACTTTTGAAAGCCTTTGTTTTGTGAGTTCCTGCCCGGTTGCACCCCCTTTCTCTATCCCATTGTATCCTCTCTCCTTTACTCTAAAGGTAACCAGCATCCAGAGTTATGTTTATTTCCTTTTTTCCCTTAAAATTTACCATATATGAATATATATTAATCTATGCAGAGATTATAGCATATGTTCAAATAAATATGTTAGTGTTGTTTCATTTTGCCTGTTTTTGAACTTTGTATAAAAGAAATTATAATGTATTATTCTACAACTTGCTATTTTCAATCATATGTTTTTAAGAATTATTTATGTTGATGCATATGTCTTTAATTTGTGTATTTTCACTCTTGCATAGTATTCCATTTCAAGAATGCATCCCAATTAATTTTTTTGTTATTCCCTTTTTGGGTATTTGGATTGATTTATTATCACAAAAATGTAACTGTAAATGTTCTTGTGTAAGTTTCCTCATGCTCATGTATTCAGATGTTTTTCTAAGATGTATACCTAGAAGTGATATTGCGGAGTATGCACAAATTCACTATTTCCAAATAATTCCAACTTGCTTTCCAAAGTAATTTTTACCAATTTACTCTATATACAAGCAGTGTATGAGAGTTTTCCTTGGTCTATATATTAGGTTGGTGCAAAGGTAATTATGATTTTTGACATTAAAAGTAATGGTAAAAACTACAATTACTTTTGCACCAACCTACCAACCTTACTAATACCTGGCATTTTTAGACTTTAATTTTGTAGTCTATTTGGATGTGACATTGTATTTCATGATAGAATTACTACACATTTCCTTGATCACAATAACATTGAGAAATTTCTCATGTTTACTGTCTTTTCATCTCCTATAGAAAACTATGCATTATGTCCTTTTTTCATTTTTAGTAAGAAAAATGTTAAAAATTGTTCTTCCTGGCTAATTTTTGTATTTTTTGAAGAGACAGATTTTCACCATGTTACCCAGGCTGGTCTTGAACTCCTGAGCTTGAGCAATCTGCCTGCCTTCACCTCCCCAAATGCTAGGATTACAGGTGTGAGCCACTGTACCCAGCAGGTTGTTTGACTTTTACATTTTAATTCATGGGATTTAAAAACTGATTCCAGATAGTAATCCCTTATCAATCTTTTCCTTTTTAGCTTATTCTTTTCGTTTGCCTTAAAATTATTTATTACCCTGAAGTGATAAATATATTTTCTTATATTCCTTTTTAAAGATTAAGTCTTTCTTTTCTTATTTAAGTTCTTGCTCCATCTAGAATTAATTGTTTATAGGGTAGAAGACATGACTACATTTTTTCCCATAGGTATAATCAATTGTCCCAGCATAGTTTATTGATAAATTCATCCCATTGCCACTGATTTGCAATGCTAGTTCTTTCATTTATCAGGTTTCCATCTAGGTGTATAAATCTGATTCTGGGATCTCTGTTCTGTTCCACTGGTCTAGAGTTTATCTCCACACTACTGGCTTTTATGTTTACTATATAGATTTCTTTACTTTGTTCTTTATTTTTTCATATGGTTTCAAGTTACTGTCTAGTGTCCTTTCATTTCAGCTTAGAGGGCTTCCTTTAGCACATCTTGTAAATAAATCTAGTGACAAATTCCCTCAGGTTTTAAAAATCTGATATCTTGATTTTTTCCCTTCATTTCTAAAGGATGGTTTTACCAGATATTGAATTCTAGAGGATGACAGATTTTTTTTAAAATTTTCTTTCAGCACGTTAAATATGTAACTATGTCATCCTATTCCTTCTGGGCTCCCTGACTTTTGAAGAGAAATCAGCTTATGGTCTTACAGAGGATCCCTTGTATGGAATGAGTTGCTTCTCTTTTGCTGTTCAAAATTTTACCTTCATCTTTTGAAAAATTGGCCATCATATGCCTTGGTGTGAATCTCTTTGCATTTATCTTCCATAGGCATAGAGTTCATTGAGCTCTTGGATGTATAGTTTTGTGTCTTTCATTAAATTTGGAATATATTTAGCCACAATTTCATCAAGAATTCTCTCTGCCCCATTCTCTCTTCCCCTTCCTTCTGTGATTACCATTATGTGTAGTTAGTATCTTGTTGGTGCCCCATAGTTTGTTAGGCTATGCTCATTTTTCTTCATTCTTTCTGCTTCTCTGATTGGATCATCTCAGATGATTTATATTTAAGTTAATCAATTCTTCCGTCTGCTCAAATCTGTTGTTGAAAACCTCTAGGGAATTTTTTCAACTCCAGAATCTCTATTTGATTCTTTTATAATTTTTAGGTCTTTATCGACAAATTCTCTCTCTGTCTCTTTTTTTTGAGATGAGGCCTCACTATGTTGTCCAGGTGGGAATGCAGTGGCATGATTATAGTGCACTGCAGCCTCAAACTCCTGGTCTCAAGCATCTCTCCTGCCTCAGTCTCCCAAGTAGCAGAGACTACAGCTGTATGTCATGCTATTTTCTATTTGTTGAGACAATACTTATCTCATTTCCTAAAGTTCTTTTTCTATGCTTTCTTTACTTCTTTAAGCTTATGTAATACAGCTTATTTAAAGCCTTCTTCCAATAAATCTTTTTTTAAATTAAATTAAATTTAATTTAATTATTTTTTATTGCATTTTAGGTTTTGGGGTACATGTGCAGAACATGCAAGACAGTTGCATAGGTACACACATGGCAGTGTGTTTTGCTGCCTTCTTCCCCTGCACCCACATTTGACATTTCTCCCCAGGCTATCCCTCCCCAGCTATACCCCTGCTGTCCCTCCCCTATTCCCCCCAATAGACCCCAGTGTTTAGTACTCCCTTCCCTATGTCCATGTGTTCTCATTTTTCTTCACCCACCTATGAGTGAGAATATGCGGTATTTCATTTCTGTTCTTGTGTCAGTTTGCTGAGAATGGTGTTCTCCAGATTCATCCATGTCCCTACAAACAATATGAACTCATCATGCTGTTTTGATTACTGTAGCCTTGTAATATAGCTTGAAATCCAGTAGTGTGATGCCCCCCGCTGTGTTCTTTTTACTTAGAATTGACTTGGCTATGCGGGCTCTCTTTTGGTTCCATATGAAGTTCATGGTGGTTTTTTCCAGTTCTGTGAAGAAAGTCAATGGTAGCTTGATGGGGATAGTGTTGAATCTGTAAATTACTTGTGGCAGTATAGGCATTTTCACGATATTAATTCTTCCTAACCATGAACATGGAATGTTTGTGATTTTTGCACACACCTGTTTGTGTCCTCTCATATTTTGTTGAGCAGTGGTTTGTAGTTTTCCTTGAAGAGGTCCCTTACATTCCTTGTGAGTTGTATTCCTAGGTATTTTATTCTTTTTGTAGCAATTGTGAATGGAAGTTCGTTCTTGATTTGGCTTTCTTTAAGTCTGTTATTGGTGTATAGGAATGCTTGTGATTTTTGCACATTGACTTTATGTCCCGAGACTTTGCTGAAGTTGCTTATCAGTGTCAGGAGTTTTTGGGCTGAGGCGATGGGGTCTTCTAGGTATACTATCATGTCGTCTGCGAACAGAGACAATTTGGCGTCCACCTTTCCTATTTGAATACCCTTTATTTCTTTTTCTTGCCTGATTGCTCTGGCTAGAACTTCTAGTACTATATTGAATAGGAGTGGTGAAAGAGGGCATCCTTGTCTAGTGCCGGATTTCAAAGGGAATGCTTCCAGTTTTTGCCCATTCAGTATGATATTGGCTGTTGGTTTGTCGTAAATAGCTTTTATTACTTTGAGATACGTTCCATCGATGTTGAATTTTGTCGAATGCCTTCTCAGTGTCAATTGAGATAATCATGTGGTTTTTGTTTTTGGTTCTGTTTATGTGGTGAATTACGTTTATAGACTTGTGTATGTTGAACCAGCATTGCATCCCCCGGATGAATCCTACTTCATCATGATGGATAAGTTTTTTGATGTGCTGTTGCAGTCGGCTTGCCAGTATTTTATTGAAGATTTTTGCATCTATGTTCCTCATGGATATTGGCCTGAAGTTTTCTTTTCTTGTTGGGTCTCTGCCGGGTTTTGGTATCAGGATGATGTTGGTCTCATAAAATGATTTGGGAAGGATTCCCTCTTTTTGGATTATTTGGAATAGTTTTAGAAGGAATGGTACCAGCTCCTCTTTGTGTGTCTGGTAGAATTCGGCTGTGAACCCATCTGGACCTGGGCTTTTTTTGTGTGGTAGGCTCTTAATTGCTGCCTCGACTTCTGACCTTGTTATTGGTCTATTCATAGTTTTGGCTTCCTCCTGGTTTAGGCTTGGGAGGACACAAGTGTCCAGGAATTTATCCATTTCTTCCAGGTTTACTAGTTTATGTGCATAGAGTTGTTTGTAATATTCTCTGATGATGGTTTGAATTTCTGTGGAATCTTTGGTGATTTCCCCTTTATCGTTTTTTATTGCATCTATTTGGTTGTTCTCTCTCTTCTTTTTTATCAGTCTGGCTAGTGGTGTGTCTATTTGTTGATCTTTTCAAAAAACCAGCTCTTGGAATTATTGATTTTTTTTGAAGGGTTTTTCGTGTCTCTGTCTCCTTCAGTTCAGCTCTGATCTTAGTTACTGCTTGTCTTCTGCTAGGTTTTGAGTTTTTTTGATCTTGCTCCTCTAGCTCTTTCAATTTTGACAATAGGGTATCAATTTTGGATTTCTCCACTCTTCTCATATGGGCACTTATTGCTATATATTTTCCTCTAGAGACTGCTTTAAATGAATCCCAGAGATTCTGGCATGTTGTGTCTTCGTTCTCATTGGTTTTGAAGAACTTCTTTATTTCTGCCTTCATTTCATTGTTTATCCAGTCAACATTCAAGAGCCAGTTGTTCAGTTTCCATGAAGCTGTGCGGTTCTGAGTTGGTTTCTGAATTCTGAGTTCTAACTTGATTGCACTATGGTCTGAGAGACTGTTTGTTATGATTTCAGTTGTTTTGCATTTGCTGAGGAGTGCTTTACTTTCAATTATGTGGTCAATTTTAGAGTAGGTGTGATGTGGTGCCAAGAAGAATGTATATTCTGTGGATTTGGGGTGGAGAGTTCTGTAAATGTCTATCAGGTTTGCTTGCTCCAGGTCTGAGTTCAAGCCCTGGATATCCTTGTTAATTTTCTGTCTGGTTGATCTGTCTAATATTGACAGTGGAGTGTTAAAGTCTCCCACTATTATTGTGTGGGAGTCTAAGTCTTTTTGTAAGTCATTAAGAACTTGCCTTATGTATCTGGGTGCTCCTGTATTGGGTCCATATATGTTTAGGATTGTTAGCTCTTCTTGTTGTATCGATCCTTTTGCCATTATGTAATGGTCTTCTTTGTTTCTTTTGATCTTTGTTGCTTTAAAGTCTATTTTATCAGAGATGAGATTTGCAACTCCTGCTTTTTTTTGCTCTCCATTTGCTTGGTAAATCTTCCTCCATCCCTTTCTTTTGAGCCTTTGTGTATCCTTACATGTGAGATGGGTTTCCTGGATACAGCACACTGATGGGTTTTGGTGTTTTATCCAATTTGGCAGTCTGCGTCTTTTGATTGGTGCATTTAGTCCATTTACATTTAGGGTTAATATTGTTATGTGTGAATTTGATAGTGCCATTTTGATGGTAGCTGGCTGTTTTGCCTGTTAGTTGATGTAGATTCTTCATTATGTTGATGATCTTTAGCATTTAGTGTGATATTGGAATGGCTGGTACTGGTTGTTCCTTTCTATGTGTAGTGCCTCTTTCAGGAGCTCTTGTAAAGCAGGCCTGGTGGTGACAAAATCTCTGAGTACTTGCTTGTTCACGAAGGATTTTATTTTTCCTTCACTTATGAAGCTCAGTTTGGCTGGCTATGAAATTCTGGGTTGAAAGTTCTTTCCTTTAAGGATGTTGAATATTGGCCCCCACTCTCTTCTGGCTTGTAGTTTCTGCCGAGAGATCTGCTGTGAGTCTGATGGGCTTCCCTTTGTGGGTGACCCGACCTTTCTCTCTGGCTGCCCTTAGTATTTTCTTCATTTCAACCCTGGTGAATCTGATGATTATGTGCCTTGGGGTTGCTCTTCTTGCGGAATATCTTGTGGTGTTCTCTGTATTTCCTGCATTTGAGTGTTGGCCTGCCTTCCTAGGTGGGGGAAATTTTCCTGGATAATATCCTGAAGAGTATTTTCCAGCTTGGATTAATTATCTTCATCACATTCTGGTATACCTATCAAACGTCAGTTAGGTCTCTTCACATAGTCCCACATTTCTTGGAGACTTTGTTCATTCCTTTTTGCGTTTTTTTTCTCTAATCTTGGTTTCTCGTTTTATTTCATTGAGTTGATTTTCGACTTCTGATATTCTTTATTCTGCTTGGTCAATTTGGCTGTTGAAGCTTGTGCATGCTTCGCGAAGTTCTCGTGTTGTGTTTTTCAGCTCCTTCAATTCATTCATATTCCTCTCTAAGTTATCCATTCTTGTTATCATTTCCTCAAATATTTTTTCAAATCTTTTCTCAAGGTTCTTAGTTTCTTTGCATTGATTTAAAACATGTTCTTTTAGCTCACAGAAGTTTCTCGTTACCCACCTTCTGAAGTCTAATTCCGTCATTTCGTCACAGTCATTCTCTGTCCAGCTTTGTTCCCTTGCTGGTGAAGAGTGTTGATCCTTTGTAGGAGGCAAGGTGTTCTGGTTTTGGGTGTTTTCTTTTTTTTTGCGCTGGTTTCTTCCCATCTTTGTGGATTTATCCACCTGTCGTCTGAGTAGTGGCTGACTTTTCGATTGGGTCTCTGAGTGGACGCCCAGATTGTTGATGATGAAGTATTTCTGTTACTTGGTTTTCCTTCTACCAGTCTAGCCCTTCTGCTGTACGACTGCTGAGGTCCACTCCAGGCCCTGCTTGTCTGGGATACACCTGTAGCAGCTGCGGAGCAGTGAGGGATGCTACTAGTTTCTTTTTCTGCTATCTTTGTCCCAGAATGATGGCCGCCAAATGTCAGTCTGATCAGTCCTTTTTGTGGTGACTCTTTGGATATACAGGGGTCAGGGAGCTGCTTGAGGAGATAGTCTGTACTTTATAGGAGCTCAAGTGCTGCGCTGTGAGTGCCGTTGTTCATTCAGGGCTGCTAGGCAGGTATGTTTATGTAAAACCCCCTTTTTTCCTCAGATGCTCTGTCTCGGGGAGTTGGGGCTTTCTTTATGAGTGTCTGTTGCCCTGTCCTGCCCAGCTAGGAGGCAGTCCTCTTCCAATACATCTAATGGCTGGGTATCTTCATGAATGGTGTCTATTAATTTTATAATAAATAAAAATGGCTCTTTGAATGGGACATACTTTCTTATTTCTTTTCATGCTGCATAATTTATTTTGTTGAGTACTAGTTCTTTTGAATATTAAAACGTGGCAAATCTAAAAATAAGATTATTTCCTCTTCCTTGAGGCTTATTTTTCCTGCTTGGTGTGGGTTGTGGTTGTTTGCTTGTTCAGTGAATTTTCTAAACTAGTTTTAAGTGTCTCTATCTCTCTGTCTCTCTCTCTCTCTCTCTCTCTCTCTGTGTGTGTGTGTGTGTATGTGTGTTTTATCATATGTAGCCACTGAAGTCTATGCTCTGCCAGCTTAGTGGTAAGCTTGTGTCTTGACAGAGGTGCCTTAGACACTTGGCACTGAAAAAAAAGGAAGAAGAAGAAGAATGAGGAGGAGAAAAAGAGAGGAGGAGAGGGAGAAGAAAAATTAAAAGATAACATTTTCCCCAGTCTTTGTAGATTTGCTTTGTGTTTGGGCACTTCTTCAATCCTTAGCCAGGCTATTTAAAACTCTGCTTTAGCATTCACTTCCTACATGAATGAAGATCAAAGTGTACTCAGAGTTGAAAGCTTAGGTTTTCTGAGGCCTTTTCTAGTACTCATCCCAGCTCTGGGGACACTTGAGTTGGGTGAAACACAGGGAAGCTTTTATGCTGGTCTTTAATAAAACTCCAAGACAGGGTGAAACCCACACTATAGTTCCTTAAGAATAAGGTTTCCATTGCTTCCTCTGGCACTAGCAACCTGTGTCAGGAGTGTAGGCTGCTGTTCTCATGGCTGTTGCAGTTTGGGGTGTGAGGAATGGTACTCAGGCACTTTAAAATGCCACAGCACTCTTTTACCACTCTCCTACCACATACAGAAGTTTCTTTCTTTGTCAAGTCATCCCTTGGTTGCTGTAAGTTTATTTTACTGGTTTTCCAAATTCTTTAAAAGTTGACTCTGACAGTTTTTGCTGTCTCATCAGTTGCTTTTATAAAAGGATGAAACACTGAAGTTTCCTAGTCTGACATTTCCCTGTCATTACTCCTTTACACTATCATTTTGCTTTTGTACGTTCATTTACAATCAGTTTGTTAAGTTCCATGAAAAACCTGCTTTTTTTCAATTAAACTTTTTATTTTGAGATAATTGTAGATTTACATGCAGAGATAATACATAGGTCCCATGTGCCATTTACCCAGTTTTCCCCAATGATAACGTCTTGTAAAAGTATAGTAAATATCACAACTAGGATACTGACACTGATAATCAAGACATAAAGCATTCCCCTATCATAATGATCACTTATATTGCCATTTTATAGCTACACCCTCTTCCCTCTTCCACCCATTCCTTAACCCTTGATAACCACTAATCTATTTTCCATTTTTATAATCTTGTCATATCAAGAGTGTTATACAAATGGGACCACATGGTATATAACATTTTGGGATTTCTTTTTTTTTTTTTACTCAACATAATTGTCTGGAAATTTGTTGAAGTTGTTTCACCTATAACAATTTAATTGTTGAATTACTATTTATTTCTTGGTACAGATGTATCATAGCTTGTTTAACATTCACCCTTTGAAGGACATGTGGGTTTTTTCTAGTTTGGGGCTACTACAAATAACACTGTTGTAAACACTTGTGTGCAGATTTTTGTGTGAACATATGTCTTTATTTATCACCAGATAAATGCTCAGCAGGGAAATTGCTGGGTTGTATGGTAACTGCGTACCATCACTTAGTTTCTTAGGAAATTGCCAAACTGTGTCCAGGGTGGGGTAATGGTGAAAGTTCTGAATTTCCAGTGGACATATACAGATACCACCTCAGTGGGGAGAGGATGGTAGGGATAGAATTCCAGGCTCCCCGCATGTAGCCTCCACTATCAGCACAGTGGGGAAATCTCGTCCAACCAATGGGAAAAATGTGGTCTTCTATGAAGGCCTACTTGTTCTTCCCTGACATTAACCCAACAGGATGTTAGGTACCTATTTACAGCTTGGCAAAAGTAGAAGATCAAGTTATTAGCTTGGCCTTTGCCAGTTGGGTGGGGTTACCAATTTTTCTGTGTTGTTTGTTGGAAGTACAGTGGTTAATGTTCACAAAGGTTTCTGTCTTGCTAGGCTGCTCCTTTGTCCTTTGACTAGTAGTCATTTTGGAGGCATTTTTGACTTGTGACCACTGACATTACTATTTTGCTGGCTTCTTCAGTTCCAAGTTTGGGATATATGAGTAAAAAGAAAACCCAAGGATCTTATCACCACATTACACCTCACTCAGGTCCTGTGTTTCGTGGCCAGTCTGCCTTTTTCTCTCCACCTCTAGAGTATTCTGGTGTGTGTGTGTGTGTGTGTGCATGTGTTTAGGGTTTTTAGTTTTACTACATTTAGAGTAAAAAGTACAGCCACTCTATTTTACCAAAAGCAGAAATATGTTCTGGTTGGGGTGTGTTGTGAATCATATTGAATCTAAAAATCAACTTGGCAGAATAAAAAGGTATTATTAACCATGAACATAGTATACCTTTGCATTTAAACCTTTATTATATTTCTCTCAATAAAGTTTTATAATAATCTACTCAAATGTTTTATATATTTTATTAGATTTATTCCTTAGGTACTTTATGTTTTCAGATGTTGTTAATAGTATTTTTAAAATGATCTTGTGTTGGGATGTATTGATTGCAGTTTAATTCATGTTCCACTTGTATATGTTAACTTAATTAAATGTTCTTATATGTTCTAACAATTTGTCTTTAGACTTTTAAAATATAGACAGTAATATTTGTTTTCAATTGTTTTAGTGGTATTTTTTCATTTTATTTCCTTTCTTATAACTTTGGTTACTGTTTCTTGTCTTATTGTAAGATTCTCCAGTGCAGTGCTGAATAGAAGTAGTGACGGAAAGCAATTTTGTCACATTCTTGAAGTTAAAGATAATTTTATAATGATTGCTGTATGTGCTTTTGCAGCTATTCTTGACCAGAATAAAGTTTCTTTAATTCCTAGTTTGCAGAGTTTTATTAAATGGGTAATGAGTTTTATTGAGTGATCTTACTGAATCCAGGGAGGTGATTTTGATTTTCTCCTTTAATCTTTTAATGTAATGAATTAATTTTGTAATTTTATAATGTGAATCAACTTTGCATTTCTAGAATAATCACCATTTGGTGATAATGTATTATCTTTTTCATATATCCCTGGATTTACTTTGATAATGTAGGTTAGTATTTTTCATTTATCCTGTGAAATTGGCTCATAATTATGTTTCAAACTGACTCTGTGTGGTTTTGGTGTAAAGAATGTGCCAGCCTCATCCAATATGTTAGAGTGCAAGTCCTCTTTTTCTCTTTACTAAAAGAATGAAATAATTTCATCCTTAACTGCTTGATGGAATGCATCAAAAGAAATATTTCAATAAGGTGTTTTTCTTTGCAGAAAATTCCAATCCATATTTTTAGTTTCATGAGTGAGTTCTAAAGCTGTTTAGGTTTTCTAGTTTTTTTGTGTGTTTTGATAACATATTTTTCTAGAAATGTGTTCATTTCAGTGAATCATTCCCATGTACTGTTTTAATTGATGTAATATTCTCCTACCATCTTTTTAGTATGTGTTGAATCACTAATTAAATACCCATTTCATTCCTCACATTGTGTATTTTGCTTTCTCTCTCTCTCTTATTTTTGCCAGAGAGGTATTCTTTATTAGTTTCATCACAGAACCAACTTTTAGCCGTATTGATGCTCTGTCTTGTATCTTTGATTTTCATTTAGTTATTTTATCCTTGTATTTCACTGTTTACTTCCATTTGCCTTGTTGTGTTGATCCCATTTCTGTCCTGGCCTCAGGTTTGTGTCCTGTCACTAAAGCATAAATTTTAAATTTACATTCCAGGTCACCAGGAATTAGTAGATACTACAAGGCAAAAGTCAATTCCAAATCTCTTTAACTCGTTGAGTTTTTTGTCATTGGTTCCTAGGGACCACTTTATGATTACAGAAGGTCATCTAGGCATTACAAAATGGCATCTTTTATATTTTGCCTACTGTTTGGGGATGTGCTTCCTGGAAGAAGTTTCTCAGAAATGACCCCATCTGGTGACCCTCAAATACTCTCTATCACTCTTAGTATCTAGAAACTATGTCAAAATTCCATAATTTTAAGGGTTTGCATCTCAACTTACCTTTTCTGGCTGTCTTTCCTGTCAGATGATGCCCTTTTCTATATAGAAACTTCCTTTTATCTTCTTCTTCTTATTTTTTGAGATGGAGTTTCACTCTCATTGCCCAGGCTGGAGTGCAATGGCACGATCTCGACTCACCACACCCTCCACCTCCCAGGTTCAAGCGATTCTCCTACCTCAGTCTTGAAAGTAGCTGGAATTACAGGCTTGTGCCACCACACCTGGCTAATTTTATATTTTTAGTAGAGATGGGGTTTCTCCATGTTGGTCAGGTTGGTCTCAAACTCCTGACCTCAGGTGATTCACCCTCTTTGGCCCCACAAAGTGCTGTGGTTACAAGCATTAGCCACTGTGCCTGGCTGGAAACTTCATTTTAATTCTAGACTCAGATCATTGTCATATATTGGTGACAGCTTCCTAGGTGTCCAGTCCTTTGAATACATAAACACTCTTCTATAACATTACCAAATATTATACAGGTATTTCTTTCTTACTTTCTTATAGCACTATTAAGTTTTTGCTGATGGAAAGGATTTATGCCCACCTTTCCTGTTGGGGTTTGAGTTCCTTGAAGAGAGGGACTGTGCCTGACACAGAGTAGCCATTCCACATTCATTGCTTGTGGAATGAATGTGTGTAATTTTTAGTTTTTCTCTTTACTTCACATGTATTTTTTCCTGAATCCGCCTTTGATGATCTGGCTATACAAGTAATTACTCATAAAGTAATAAGACCCTATATGGTCACCAGAATTTTTATTTTCTATAGATTTAAGCACCTGTGGCCCCACTCTTAAATGGTATTAACCAAATTACACCAGGCATTTTGGTTGTACCTTTGGGTTCCGGAGTCTAATTGCTTGTAATGAAACACTGGAGTCATAATTTGATGGTCTGTAGGTTTCTCAGCTGTTTCTCTCTATGAGAAAATGTATAATAGGATATTTTGCACGTGACTGTCTATATTTTATATGCAACACATTAGTGTTGTGTAAATTTTCTGAACAACTTCTATTATCTTTGAAACCACAGAAGCAACAAACAGTTATAATTATAGTCTGAAGAAGTGATAGTGTTTCAAATATGCCTACAGTCGTGGTATTACAATGAGAATGTTCTGTTTGCCTGCAGCTTTCACTGTGCTCAGTGACATCAAAATTATACTAAATTTTAACAGAAACTTCTGTCCTTAAACAGAAACAGCTTGTTTGAAAAGCTAAGAGTTTTCTTTCTTCTGAATTCTTTGATTCTTTACTGAATAAAAGTGGTAGAGATGGTAAATATCGTGGTATAACTACATTCTTTGTTACTTCCTGGCTGGTTTTACTATCATTGAGTAATAGGTATTCTACTTTGCTCCACATAGGGAATGAATACACTTTATTTAAAACTTCTTTCTGTGCATCTGCTACTTGTCAACTCATGATCTTCTGATCCTTGAAGATTTGACAACCCTGTGATTTGCTGTAATGGAATTACTGAAAAGTTATCAACAAAGACGTTGCAATGTAAGAATGCAAAGTAAGTCCTTAGATGTTTAGAGGGAAATAAACTTCAAAAGGGGTAGTGGCCACAAAGAAATACCTGAATCATACAATTTTTCGTGTGGTTCTGCATGTCTTTAATTTTGTCAACTGTAAGAGAGGATGTTTATGTTGCCGTCTCTTTCCCTCGGCTGTCACTTAGTTTTTCTATAGCTTATTTATTAACACCTCATATGGTACTGAATACACCTCAGACGGGGAAAGTTGGGTCAAAGAGCATGTTACTTAGAATCAGAAAAGCTGGATTCTAGTTCTACCTTGTCTTGTCATTTTTGCCATTGACTGTGGCAGAAACATTGGATTAGTCTTTCAATATTTCTGGGCTTTTATTTCTTTGTCTGTAAAATATAAGTGGGTGGTAGGTTAGATAAGGGATCCTCCAAGTCTGGTCACTAGATAAGTAACATTAATGTGTTCTGAGAATGAGTTAAGAAGCAAATTCTTGGGCCTCACACCAACTCTGAAAGTGGAACTCAGCAATCTGTATTTTCATAAACTCTCTAGGTGAATCTAATACACATTAGCAAACTTTAGAAAACTTCTAACTGGAAACTCACATAAGTGTCTTTGAATGTTAGAGTAATCTAGGCCTACATGGATGTTAAGTGGGCATATTCCTCTGCTTGTAATTATGTTTAAAATTTGGATTCTAAACACAGATTTAGAAGCATATGTAAGAAAAAAAAGAAAAAGAATACCAAAAGTGTTGTCCAAAAAAAGTAATTACTCTAAAAATGTTTTTGAATATAAGCATTTGTAGAATTTGCCTCCATTTGACACTGCAAAATGAACTTGATATTTCTGTCATACATGTATCTTGTTGAGAATTTCCACTGAATGATCATCACTGCTTAATGACTGTGATTTCAGAAAAATGATTTAAAATTATTCAGATTTATTGTAATTGAGTTCTTATATTTATGAAGGAGAACAGTTAATAATCTGTTCTACATAAGTGCACATATGGCTAAAATTTTTGTTATTGAATATTTGGGCCTTTGGTCTCCTATATAAGAAAAATCTCCTTGTGTTTAACCACTTCTGTGCTTTGTTAACATATGCTTTACCTAACAGCCTGTCTGGCTCCATTTTTTTATTAGTGTAGAAGAGTTTGTGGTAGTGATTTTGCTTTTTGAGGATTGGTATTATTACATTAACCATGGCTTTATGCTTTCCAAGGTCTCTAAAGGAGGGAGTTGGAGAAACTTTTATTCATAGTATAAATAAGTTAATACATATAAATATATGACAGAGAATGCAGTCAGTTTTTAAATAAAACCTAGTACTATAGTACATTTAGAAAGTAAGTTAGGTGTGGTGGTGCTTGCTTACAGTCCCAGCTATTTGGAAGACTGAGGTGGGAAGATCTCTTGAACCCAGGGGTTTGAGACCAGCCTGGGCAACAAAACGAGACCTCATCTCTAAAAAAGTAAAAGGAGAAATGAGAAAGGGGAGGGAGATACTTTTTCTTTTTCTTTTTCTTTTGCATTGATGAACAAGATAAAAATCTGAGGATCTATTCTCAATAAATCTTTGCTTTTTATAAGAAAATCCAAAGTTAATATAAAGGCTGAAAGAAATGAGTACATGTCACATTTTGATGTGTATTTTCACAACTAATTTCCAGAAGCCTGTGAAAAATTAGATAAACATTAATTGGTTTTATTTTTTTTCTTTGCAACTGGAAATAGCCCAAAGAGGCAGAATAAAGCAGTAAGAAATAAGTTTCTATTACAAAATCAAGTGAAGTGCAAAAGACATTCTGAGAAGTTATTCTTTTTTTTTTTAATTGCATTTTAGGTTTTGGGGTACATGTGCAGAACATAAAAGACAGTTGCATAGGTACACACATGGCAGTGTGTTTTGCTTCCTTTCTCCCCTTCACCCACATTTGGCATTTCTCCACAGGCTATCCCTCCCCAGCTCCCCCCTCACTGGCCCTCCCCTTTTCCCCCCAATAGACCCCAGTGTTTTAGTACTCCCCTCCCTGTGTCCATGTGTTCTCATTGTTCATCACCCGCCTATGAGTGAGAAGATGTGGTATTTCATTTTCTGTTCTTGTGTCAGTTTGCTGAGAATAATGTTCTCCAGATTCATCCATGTCCTACAAACGACACGAACTCATCATTTCTGATTGCTGCATAATATTCCATGGTGTATATGTGCCACACTTTCCCAGTCCAGTCTATCATCAATGGGCATTTGGGTTGGTTCCAGGTCTTTGCTATTGTAAACAGTGCTGCAATGAACATTCGTGTGCATGTGTCCTTATGGTAGAATGATTTATAGTCCTTTGGATATATACCCAGTAATGGGATTGCTGGGTCAAATGGAATTTCTATTTCTAAGGCCTTGAGGAATCACCACACTGTCTTCCACAATAGTTGAACTAATTTACACTCCCACCAGCAGTGTAAAAGTGTTCCTATTTCTCCACATCCTCTCCAGCATCTGTTGTCTCCAGATTTTTTAATGATTGCCATTCTAACTGGCGTGAGATGGTATCTCAATGTGGTTTTGATTTGAATTTCTCTAATGACCAGTGATGATGAGCATTTTTTCATATGATTGTTGGCCTCATATATATCTTCTTTTGTAATGTGTCTGTTCATATCCTTTGCCCATTTTTTAATGGGCTTGTTTGTTTCTTTTCAGTAAATCTGTTTGAGTTCTTTGTAAATTCTGGATATCAGCCATTTGTCAGATGGGTAAACTGCAAAATTTTTTTCCCATTCTATGGGTTGCCGATTCACTCTAGTGACTGTTTCTTTTGCCGTGCAGAAGCTGTGGAGTTTGATTAGGTCCCATTTGTCTATTTTGGCTTTTGTTGCCAATACTTTTGGTCATGAAGTACTTGCCTACTCCTATGTCCTGAATGGTTTTGCCTAGATTTTCTTCTAGGGTTTTTATGGTGCCAGGTCTTATGTTTAAGTCTTTAATCCATCTGGAGTTAATTTTAGTGTAAGGTGTCGGGAAGGGGTCCAGTTTCTGCTTTCTGCGCATGGCTAGCCAGTTTTCCCAACACCATTTATTAAACAGGAAATCCTTTCCCCATTGCTTGTTTTTGTCAGGTTTATCAAAGATTGTATGGTTGTAGATATGTTGTGTTGCCTCCGATGCCTCTGTTTTGTTTCATTGGTCTATATCTCTGTTTTGGTACCAGTACCATGCTGTTTTGATTACTGTAGCCTTGTAGTATAGTTTGAAATCCGGTAGTGTGATGCCCCCCGCTGTGTTCTTTTTGCTTAGAATTGACTTGGCTATGCGGGCTCTCTTTTGGTTCCATATGAAGTTCATGGTGGGTTTTTCCAGTTCTGTGAAGAAAGTCAATGGTAGCTTGATGGGGATAGCGTTGATTCTGTAAACTACTTTGGGCAGTATAGCCATTTTCACAATATTGATTCTTCCTAACCATGAACATGGAATGTTTCTCCATCTGTTTGTGTCCTCTCTGATTTCATTGAGCAGTGGTTTGTAGTTTTCCTTGAAGAGGTCCCTTACATTCCTTGTGAGTTGTATTCCTAGGTATTTTATTCTCTTTGTAGCAATTGTGAATGGCAGTTTGTTCTTGATTTTGCTCTCTTTAAGTCTGTTATTGGAGTATAGGAATGCTTGTGATTTTTGCACATTGATTTTATATCCTGAGACTTTGCTGAAGTTGCTTATCAATGTCAGGAGTTTTTGGGCTGAGGCGATGGGGTCTTCTAGGTATAGTATCATGTCGTCTGCAAATAGAGACAATTTGGATTCCACCTTTCCTATTTGAATACCCTTTATTTCTTTTTCTTGCCTGATTGCTCTGGCTAGAACTTCTAGTACTATATTGAATAGGAGTGGTGACAGAGGGCATCCTTGTATAGTGCCGGATTTCAAAGGGAATGCTTCCAGTTTTTGCCCATTCAGTATGATATTGGCTGTTGGTTTGTCGTAAATAGTTTTTATTACTTTGAGATACGTTCCATCGATACCAAGTTTATTGAGGGTTTTTAGCATAAAGGGCTGTTGAATTTTGTCAAATGCCTTCTCTGCATCAATTGAGATAATCATGTGGTTTTTGTTTTTGGTTTTGTTTATGTGGTGAATCACGTTTATAGACTTGCATATGTTGAACCAGCCTTGCATCCCCGGCATGAATCCTACTTCATCATGATGGATAAGTTTTTTGATTTGCTGTTGCAATCGGCTTGCCAATATTTTATTGACGATTTTTGCATCTATGTTCCTCATGGATATTGGCCTGAAGTTTTCTTTTCTTGTTGGGTCTCTGCCGGGTTTTGGTATCAGGATGATGTTGGTCTCATAGAGTGATTTGGGAAGGATTCTCTCTTTTTGGATTATTTGGAATAGTATCAGAAGGAATGGTATTAGCTCCTCTTTGTGTGTCTGGTAGAATTTGACTGTGAACCCATCTGGACCTGGGCTTTTTTTTGTGTGGTAGGCTCTTAATTGCTGCCTCGACTTCTGACCTTGTTATTGGTCTATTCATAGTTTCAGCTTCCTCCTGGTTTATGCTTGGGAGGACACAGGAGTCCAGAAATTTATTCATTTCTTCCAGGTTTACTAGTTTATGTGCATAGAGTTGTTTGTAATATTCTCTGATGATGGTTTGAATTTCTGTGGAATCTTTGGTGATTTCCCCTTTGTCATTTTTTATTGCATCTATTTGGTTGTTCTCTCTCTTCTTTTTTATCAGTCTGGCTAGTGGTGTGTCTATTTTGTTGATCTTTTAAAAAAACCAGCTCTTGGATTTATTGATTTTTTTAAAGGGTTTTTCGTGTCTCTATCTCCTTCAGTTCAGCTCTGATCTTAGTTATTGCTTGTCTTCTGCTAGGTTTTGAGTTTTTTTGATCTTGCTCCTCTAGCTCTTTCAATTTTGACGATAGGGTATCAATTTTGGATCTCTCTATTCTCCTCATATGGGCACTTATTGCTATATATTTTCCTCTAGAGACTGCTTTAAATGTATCCCAGAGATTCTGGCATGTTGTGTCTTCGTTCTCACTGGTTTTGAAGAACTTCTTTATTTCTGCCTTCATTTCATTGTTTATCCAGTCAACATTCAAGAGCCAGTTGTTCAGTTTCCATGAAGCTGTGCGGTTCTGAGTTGGTTTCTGAATTCTGAGTTCTAACTTGATTGCACTATGGTCTGAGAGACTGTTTGTTATGATTTCAGTTGTTTTGCATTTGCTGAGGAGTGCTTTACTTTCAATTATGTGGTCAATTTTAGAGTAGGTGTGATGTGGTGCTGAGAAGAATGTATATTCTGTGGATTTGGGGTGGAGAGTTCTGTAAATGTCTATCAGGTTTGCTTGCTCCAGGTCTGAGTTCAAGGCCTGGATATCCTTGTTGATTTTCTGTCTGGTTGATCTGTCTAGTATTGACAGTGGAGTGTTAAAGTCTCCCACTATTATTGTGTGGGAGTCTAAGTCTCTTTGTAAGTCATTAAGAACTTGCCTTATGTATCTGGGTGCTCCTGTATTGGGTCCATATATGTTTAGGATTGCTAGCTCTTCTTGTTGTATCGATCCTTTTACCATTATGTAATGGCCTTCTTTGTCTCTTTTGATCTTTGTTGCTTTAAAGTCTATTTTATCAGAGATAAGAATTGCAACTCCTGCTTTTTTTTTTTGCTCTCCATTTGCTTGGTAAATCTTCCTCCATCCCTTTCTTTTGAGCCTTTGTGTATCCTTACATGTGAGATGGGTTTCCTGGATACAGCACACTGATGGGTTTTGGTGTTTTATCCAATTTGGCAGTCTGTGTCTTTTGATTGGTGCATTTAGTCCATTTACATTTAGGGTTAATGTTATGTGTGAATTTGATAGTGCCATTTTGATGGTAGCTGGCTATTTTGCCCGTTAGTTGATGTAGATTCTTCATTATGTTGATGATCTTTAGCATTTAGTGTGATATTGGAATGGCTGGTACTGGTTGTTCCTTTCTATGTGTAGTGCCTCTTTCAGGAGCTCTTGTAAAGCAGGCCTGGTGGTGACAAAATCTCTGAGTACTTGCTTGTTCGCAAAGGATTTTATTTTTCCTTCACTTATGAAGCTCAGTTTGGCTGGCTATGAAATTCTGGGTTGAAAGTTCTTTTCTTTAAGGATGTTGAATATTGGCCCCCACTCTCTTCTGGCTTGTAGAGTTTCTGCCGAGAGATCTGCTGTGAGTCTGATGGGCTTCCCTTTATGGGTGACCCGACCTTTCTCTCTGGCTGCCCTTAGTATTTTCTCCTTTATTTCAACCCTGGTGAATCTGACGATTATGTGCCTTGGGGTTGCTCTTCTTGTGGAATATCTTTGTGGTGTTCTCTGTATTTCCTGCATTTGAGTGTTGGCCTGCCTTGCTAGGTGGGGAAAATTTTCCTGGATAATATTCTGAAGAGTATTTTCCAGCTTGGATTAATTATCTTCATCACATTCTGGTACACCTATCAAACGTCAGTTAGGTCTCTTCACATAGTCCCACATTTCTTGGAGACTTTGTTCATTCCTTTTTGCACTTTTTTCTCTAATCTTGGTTTCTCGTATTTCACTGAGTTGATCTTCGATTTCTGATATTCTTTATTCTGCTTGGTCAATTCGGCTGTTGAAACTTGTGCATGCTTCGCGAAGTTCTCGTATTGTGATTTTCAGCTCCTTCAATTCATTCATGTTCCTCTCTAAGTTATCCATTTTTGTTATCATTTCCTCTAATCTCTTTTCAAATCTTTTCTCAAGGTTCTTAGTTTCTTTGTATTGATTTAAAACATGTTCTTTTAGCTCACAAAAGTTTCTCATTATCCACCTTCTGAAGTCTAATTCCATCATTTCGTCACAGTCATTGTCTGTTCAGCTTAATCCCTTGCTGGTGAGGAGTGTTGGTTCTTTGTAGGAGGCGAGGTGTTTTCCTCCTTTTTGCACTGGTTTCTTCCCATCTTTGTGGATTTATCTACCTGTGGTCTGAGTAGTTGCTGACTTCTCGATTGGGTCTCTGAGGGAACGCCCAGATTGTTGATGAGGAGGTATTTCTGTTACTTGGTTTTTCTTCCACCAGTATAGCCCCTCCACTGTACGACTGCTGAGGTCCACTCCAGGCCCTGCTTGTCTGGGGTGCACCTATAGCAGCTGAGGAACAGTGAGTGATGCTACCAGTTTCTTTTTCTGCTATCTTTGTCCCAGAATGATGCATGCCAAATGTCAGTCTTCTGGATATAGAGGGGTCAGGGAGCTGCTTGAGGAGACAGTCTGTACTTTATAGGAGCTCAAGTGCTGAGCTGTGAGCTCTGTTGTTCATTCAGGGCTGTTAGGCTGCTGCATTTAATTCTGCTGCAGCAGAACTCACACAAAAAAAACTTTTTTTCTCAGATGCTCTGTCTCGGGGGGTTGGGGCTTTCTTTATGAGTGTCCGTTGTGCTGTCCTGCCCAGCTAGGAGGCAGTCTAGTCACTATTTGCCTGCCAAGTGTGAGGTCTGCTCTGTTGCTGCCGGCTCTGCCCTGCTGCTGTGGTCTCCGCCCTGCTGCTGTGGGCTACGCCCTGCGTTGGAGCCTCTCTGTTGTGGCGGGTTGCCTCGGCAATGGCAGGCTGAGTCAGCAATGGGAGTGTAACCTCAGTAGGGGCTGATTGCCTCGGTAATGGTGGACGCCCCTCCCCCACTGAGCTGCACCATCCTGGGTTCAGCTGTGCCCGCAGTGAAACTCTCCACCCGGAGCATTTGGAATCACAGTTTTGTTTGTCCCACTGTGCTGGCCCAAATGCTGTTTCCCTGAAATCTTCTGGCCTGGTTCACTGTCCAAGTCCCGTTCAGTCAGATGGATATGCCAATCTGCCCTCTCAAGTCTCAGATTGCCGGTTAAACACCCAGACCAGTGCGCTTTGTGCGGAGTCCTGTGGAGCACCGCTGCACTGTAGCGCTGGCCGCTGGCTGCGCCGGCCACCGGCTGCGCCAGCGAAAACTGCTGCGCTGGTGTCCCGCGTCTCTTTTATACCTGGGAATTTCCCCGTTCTGTGGGCAAAAAAGATCCATCTGGAAATGCAGCCCTGACTCACCCTCCGCACGTTCACCAAGAGCTTCAATCCTGGGTTGTTCCCCAGAAGTTATGCTTTATCAAATATTTATTGAACACCTACCACATACTAGGTTCTGTGTTTGAAACTGGGGATAGGCCAATGAATAAGATATGGCTTACCCATTGGAGATTAGGATCTAGTCAGAGAGACAAACATGAAAAAGTAATTTTTACAAATTATGATTAAATATCCAGTTCAATAAGTGCTATGGAAAAGATATGTATACTGCAATGATAATGCATAATACAGATAGAGCCTCATAAGGGAAGATTTTGATATAAGTTTTGACGGTAGTCATTTTGACTGCTATTTGGACAATGTAAGGTAGGAGAGAAAAGAAATGTGAAGAACTGATTAGGAGTCCATTGTAGTGATCCAGTTACTGTTCTAGGCCTTTCGTATAGAAATCCCTGCACTTGTGGAACTTATGTTGTAATGAAAGGTTATACATAAAGTACTAAGAATACATTTAAAAAATTATATAACTATCCTAATTTTTTGACATTGCATAGCAAACCAGCTCAAAATTTAGTGGCTAAATATGTTACTTTATTATGGCTCCTGATATTAAGAGTTGGCTAGGCTCACTTGGAAATTCTTAGAATCTCTCATGAGGTTGCAGTAGCATATACTGAAGTCATGTGAGTCATCCACCAACACGGCCTGATTTGCACACAGGCCTGATATGTCAGCACCTCCATGTGGCAGACATTCCTTTCAGCAGGGTATCCTGAATGTCTTACACAGTGGCTCAGGGCTATAAAAGGCAGTAAATCAATACTTTCAGTCCTCTTGAAGGACTCTTTAGTTAGAACTAGCATAGTATCATTTCTACTGTATTCTATTAGTCAAAGCAGTCACTGGCCGGTGTGGATTCAAATTGGTCCATCAGTGAACTCTGCATCATGATGGAGGGCATCACATGCATTGGCAAGATGAGCCAGATGTCCCTAGATCTTTACCTTCTGTGAGTATGCCCTGTAGAGTTCCCTTCCACAGGTCTGACCTGTGTAACTAACACAAGGGGCCATGACTTCCCAGGTGAGGTCGTAAGAGATATTGTAGCTTCCACCTTGTTCTCTCAGATCACTTTTTTGGGGAGAGTTGGCCTCCATGCTGAGTAGTCTTCTGAAGAATCCCATGTGGAGAGAAACTGAGGCCAGCACCAACTTGCCACCCCTGTGAGTGAGCCCCTGTGGAAGTGGTTTCTCCAGCCCTAGTCAAGCCTTCAGATGACTGCAGCCTCATGAGGGACCCCAGGCTTAAACCATCCAAGTGGTTCCCAAATCCTGCCCCACAGGAACTGTGAGATTTAAAAATATTTACTATTGTTTGGTGCCGTTAAGTTTTGCAGTCATTTGTTACATAGCAATAGATAAATAATACAGAGGCTATGCTGGAGGTAACCAGATGGCAGTGTTTATGTCTATTTCACAAATGCATCTCATAACATATAGTAACTGACTCAGAGTTCAATAATATTACAAAAGAAAGAAGGCCGCAATGTCATAGTCATTGAAAAGCCTTCCCATTGCATGGCCTCTTGGAATGGAGGAAGCACGAATATCCCAAGTGCCAGGAAGCATGATGTGGTGGGGATAGGACGCCGGATGCAAAGGCAGCTTGGTCTTCATACAAAGACAGACCACTCCAACAGTGTAGATGGTCACCTTTTGACAATGTGACAAAACTATTGACAACCCTGACTCATATTGTAGAAGTGAGAAACCAAAAGCATCCTGAAGCTACAAAGATTATATCAAAGACTTCCCTATTTGTGCACATTGTTTTTTCTTCTTCCCTGGAAAGTGATTAAACTGGTCTGCAGGAAAACTGATTTGATTTTCAAAGAAAGCCCTGGTCTGTGCTCAGTGACTTGTGTTCTGCTAGGATGGCTACCCATGGATTCAGGGCTGACTTGTTCTTGTATCTTCTCAGTACATTTATTCTTTCTTCAAATCAAAGATACACCTAATTTTTTTTCTAAGTATTTTAAAGAAATACCAGTGGAAAATCAGAAAAGAGCACTCACATGAGAAACTCTTAGCAACTTCAAAAATAGTCATAAACTCAAATCACTGTCCAGTGTTTTATAGTTCACAATATTTCCCTGTATCTTTGAAGTATTAAAATAGATATCCAAGAGAATGAACCTTAACCACATTTTATTAATACAATTTTGGCATAATGCTTCTATAGATCAGTATTTTTCCAATATATAATTGTGGAATGGAAAATAACAAGAAAAATTACAGAGCTGACATGGTTTCTAGTTGGAACATTTTGGAAGAATGCTTTGTAATCAAAAGCAGAATTTTAAGTAAGCTATGTGTCTTAAGTTCATATGTAGTGCTTTTAGATGGGCTAATTTAGGAAGAAAGAGAAGCATGGCTTGAGGAAGAATAGACAGCATTAGTGAGAGTACTCCAAGAGGACAAATAATATATGAGGTGTCGGGAAAGAGGGACAGACAGAATGAGACACATTCAAAGGTCAGCAAGTCGATTTCTTTGACTGGAGCAGAGTGTGTGCCGAACAATCACCACTTGCCTACACGCCTTCTCATGCCGCAGCTTGTCCTGTCAGCTTCACTCCCCACAACGAGAATCCATGGATTCTTTTACATGTTTCCCCTGCTTCTTGGAATGAGTCAATAGAAGCCTTCCAGCCGCCCTTAAAATGTACTGCTTCCGTTCCCTACGTAAAATCTCTAGGATTGATGTTGGAAGGTGGTATTGGAAAAGATATGTGCAAACTATGCTGGGGAAAGCTCCTAACAGAGTGGGCTGAGGGAAAATTCTCCAGTCATGGTAAGGCACACCTGGACACAATAGTGGTTTGTCAGTGCAGGCAGAGCCAATCAGAGGAAGGAAGATTTGGTGCCTGGATGAAGTCACACAAATAGCCCATGTATTCTACACAAAGTTTCTGTATTTTCCAATCAAAGGACTATCTTTCAGTGTTTGAAGAATAGAAACCATAGTGAGTGGCAGATTTACCCTGTTATATGTGTATTTGCTCCAGTATTTTCCAGTAAGGAGAACTGAGCGACAGAATTAAATAGGCATTCTTTTTAAAACTGTAAAATAATGTATCCCTTTTGAAGAAAATTTGGAAAAGCAGAAAATTAAGGTGAAAAAAAATAAGAAGAAAAAAACCCAATGCCCAGCAAAACGGCATTATTTATTTGATGTATTTTCTTCTTCCAGCCCCAACTCCCTTATTTTCTGTGCGTAAGCTTTACATGCAACACACACACACCACAAAGCACAAATAGTCCAAGTGATTTTGAATTTTTCTTTTTGTCCCTTAACATTATATTATTTATTAATTTTTTTGTAAACACTACTAAAAGTGGCTACGCTATCTCTCATTGTATGTGAAAATGTAGTCCTTGGTTATTTAACCATTTCTCTCATTTTGGATATTTAAAACGGTCTGGTATTCACTGCTATTAACGTGATTAACTTCTCCATGTTTTTTCTGAATTTAGGATTTTCCTAAGGGATACATTTCTAGACACTTGATTATTTCATCAAAGGATAGGAACAGTATGAGTATATAAGCATTGACTTGATTATTTGATGAGGCACATTACCTCTTTACAATTCATATATTTGAATCAATATCCAAAATCATATAAAAGACATGGTCTGTTAAGACTCTGGCTTAGGCTGGGTGTGGTGGCTCATGTCTATAATCTCAGTACTTTGGGAGGCCAAAGTAGGTGGATTACTTGAGCCCAAGAGTTCAAGCCAGCCAGGGTAACATGATGAAACCCCATCACTAAAAAACTAAAAAAATTAGCTGGTTGTGGTGGTGCACGCCTATAGTCTCAGCTGCTCAGAAGGTTGAGGCTAGAGGATGGATTGAACCTGGAAGTCAAAGCTGCAGTGAACTGTGCTTGTGCCACTACACTCCAGTCTGGGTGACAGAATGAGAGCCTGTCTCAAAACAAAAAAAGACTTGGGCTTCTCTCCAGACTTCGGAACTTGGTGCCACCACCTTGACAGATGTGCCTCCTGAAAGCCCTTGCAAGTATTGTTGGTTGCAACCATTGGATTATGGGCAAATAGACACAGTTTTTTTCCTGAGTGATTTCCCACTCAAGAGGTGGGGGTGGGTGGGTGGGGAGTAAAACAATCTTAAAAACAATATCCAAGATGATCAATCAATATTCTTGCCCAATAGCTTGAAAATGTGAGGAGATACAATAAAAATTATGACAGAGAATCCACTATTTTATTTTCTGTTTCTAAAAGATACACTTTTTGGAATATACCCTTATAAAGCTTATAATGACTTCCATATAGAATATTTGGATCCAGTATGAAGACCTTTATGACAAAGAAATTTGATCATAGTAATATTGTTCATCTACTTTTCTCCTTTAGAGGCCCACTTTTTATAAATAAAATATGTTAGTATTTTTATTCATCTTACTGTTTAAGACTGTTTGCTTTTCACTAACCTTTTATTACCATACAAATATTTTCCTATGTTGTTATGAGTGAATCCTCCTATTAGCTTCAATTCTGTAGTGTCATAATCACACAAAAGGCTGAAGTACTGATTATGCCTCAGATAATGTAGTTGTTAATGATCAACTTAATGTTAAAAGCCATTACTGCTCATTGACATAATTCTGAGAACATTATACTGTAGAAGTGCACCTTTTGTGTGGAAACAGAATGACAAAATTGAAATGTTAAAAGTTGAGTGTCTGAATAATAGCCTGTGAAATCATTTAGACAAGAACATTGTTGCCTCTATTGTTCAAAGACTAGAGAGTGACAGGATGAGACAAAAAAGAAGAAACACCACAACAGCTTCACTTGCAGGTTTAAAGGGAGATGGAAAAGAAAGGGAATCCCTGTTTGTGTCTGTCTTCCTGCAGGATCTTCTCCTAACAACAGAGCACCCTCCTCTGGCCACTTGCCAAAAGGGGATGTCTGCCTCGGTTTTGATTGGCAGGAGTAGAGCCAGGCAGGGGATTGCTATAAGTGGCTGTAAGAATTTTCCCAATACAATGTTGTTTGAGAGTGACCCGGACCAGTCACCCATGGCTTCCTCCATGTTCCATGCTCAAGGGCTTTAGGGCGTGACATTTGAAAGCTGGAAACAGATTTTGGGAAGGCAGAAGGGTACAGTCACCTTCCCAAACTAGCTGTTAGCTCACTTTAGTACTTTGCCACTGGGGTCTGTCTTCTTTAATATTGTTGATCAATTTCGATCTGGAGGATGGAGGCAAGCCAATAGAGAGTGGAGAGACAGAAGATGGTGCATATTTGATAGGGTGGGGAAGGGGCATATGGGAGCCTCCATGCTTGTCTGGTGGAGTCCATGGTATCTAAAACAGAGGTATAGTCCATTGCTGGTTGGTTCAGCAACTTCCATGGTCAAAGACCTAATTCATTACCTTGACTGACCTTTTAACAGTGTTCATATTTGGTTATAACAGCAACAAGTGAACAAACAGGGATGAACTACATCTAGTTCATCATTGTTACTAGAACTATCCAAACCTCATCATCTGTTTACAGTGAGTGAGTGACAGTTATCTTCATACAACAATAATCATGTTTCTGTAAACATTCTATTTTCCAGGCATGGTTCTAAAGGCTTCCTATGTTCTAACAGAGGAGGTTTTGCTAAAAGAAGATTTTGCTAAAATGCATACTGGCATCAGATTGTAAGAATAATTGTATACTTCCAAAGGAGAAAACATGTTCATAATGTACTCTAGTTTTACAGAAAAGATGGAATTATGCTTGAAAGAATTGTTTAAGAAAGTAGAGATATTTGTTATATGCTTTAGAAAGGTTTCTATGAGATTGAATTATGTGCTTGAGCAACATAAGAGGGACCCTGTCTCTACAAAAAATTAAAAAGTAGCTGGGCATGGTGGCATATGTCTGCAGTCCCAGCTTCTTGGGAGGCTGAGGTGGGAGGATTGCTTCAGCCCAGGGATTTGAGGTTGCAGTAAGCAATGTTGGCTCCACTGCACTTCAGCCTGGGAAACAGAGTGAGACCCTGTCTCTAATAAATAAATAAACTAAATATAATACATTTGAATTATATGAAAACTTTTTATTGACATTGAATTTTTCAAAGGGAAATTTATTTTTTAAAATAGTTGTAGATTTACAGAAATATTGCAAAGAGAGTACAAAAAGTTGCCATCCCATACCCAGTTTCACCTATTATTAACATCTTACACTACTATGGTACTTTTGTTATAATGAATGAAACAATATTAATACATTATTAAAGTCCATAGCTTATTGATATTTCCCCAGTTTTTTTCCTACTGTCTTTTTTCTGTGGATCTTATTAAAATATCATGATGTTTAGTTGTCATGTCTCTCTAGGTTCCTCTTGGCTGTTACAGTTTCTCAGACTTTCCTCGTTTTTGACAACCTTGACAGTTTAAAGAAGTACTGGTTAAGTATTTTGTAGAATGTCCTTCGATGGGGATTTGTTTGATGCTTTTTTTATGAATAGACTGATTTTATCAGGATGATTTTTAATATTACTGAAAAGACTTTTGGACTTCTGGCATATTAGTTTGTGGGGGAACAGCTTATCATCTGCAATTAATGAAGAAAAAAACGATTTATTTAGGGCAGGGGAGGGCTGAAGATTGGACTGGTATATGGATATTTCCCAATGAATTGGCAGGTGTGTAAGGCAAAATTTCAGAATTTGTTCTGAAAATATTAATTGCTTTCCTTACTCAACAGACATTCACAGAACACCCACTGTTTGCCAGTCACTGCTCTGAGCACAAGGAATATGCATCTGAACTAGTGACAGAAAGATTAGCTTCTCAAACTGCCATGCAAGAAGTGTTTTCCATTAAAGCTTGAGAAAGAAGGAATCTGACAACTTGTTTCCAAAACCTTTCATGGTGTCTATATTGTTACTCTCTTCAATGAAAACCTACTTCTTAGCTTTTCTCTCAGTAGAGATGGAGATTAATAACAAATGTGTATTAATACCATTCTATATCTGAAAGCTAAGTTTTTTTAAATAAAAAAATTCAGTAGGTTTTAGGTGCTCACCTGCACCTTTATTTTTTTATTTATTTATTTTTAATAAAGACGGGGTTTCACCATGTTGGTCAGGCTGGTCTTGAACTCCCGACCTCAGGTGATCCGCCCGTCTTGGCCTCCAAAGAGCTTGGATTACAGATGTGAGCCACCATGCCCGGCCCACCTGCACCTTTTTTTGTGTGCCTTCCCAATTACTCATTTCAAAACATTTATGCAAGTTAACCTGCATTAGACCTTCTACTCCTTTTTAACACTTCTTATTTTGAAATAATTTTAAGCATACAGAAAAATTGCAAAACTAAAAATAAAAGAATTCACTTTCTATTCAGTTTCCTCTAAAGTTAACAATGTAACATAATCAAAGTACAATGATTAAAATGAGGAGGTTAACGTTAATACTTTTTTCTGTATGTATTTGCATATCACCAGGATTTTGACAAATGTTCTTTTTCTGTTTCCTGATCTGGTCCAAGATCCTACGCTATGTTTAACTGCTGTGTCATCTTAGTTTCTTTCAGTCTCTGACAGTTCTTCAGTCTATGTGTTCTGTGATATTGACATTTAAGAAAAAGTAACATTTTGATGGGCAGTTGTATTGTAGAATATTTCTCAACTTGAATTTTACTAATATTTTGCAATGATTAGATTGAGATTATGCATTTTGGTAAGAATACCACAGAAATAATGGTGTGCCCTCAGTTATCACAGTAGGGGGTACTTAATGTTGATATGACTCATTACTCATGGTGTTAACCTTAATCACTTGGCTAGAATAGTATTTTTCTCATTTTTTTCCGTAGTAAATTTACTGTTTTTTCCATGGTAATAAATACTACATTGAGACTAGGCAAATACTTTGGTTTTCATATTTTTTAAGTGTCCCCTTATCGTGTGAGGGACTTAGCTCAATATCATCTAAAAATCAGTCCTATAAATTAAGCAATTTCTTTAAAAGAGACTGATATTTGAGATTTTATTTAACAGGTATTGGTATGTTGTTATTTAGATTTATAAAAGAAGTTCATGGAAGAGATAGCATTTTCTTTAATCAAATTATGTGGGAAAAAACAGATTGACAACAAGAACAAGAGCTCTCATAAATTATACTTAGGATAAGTAATTTTAAAAGATCACCTAAAGCCAGAGTACAGTGAAGGCATTCTGTAGTTGGCCATGTACCGAACACATGCAGATACACATATATGTTAATTCTGGTAAATTTATATTCACCAACATTTAACTCCTTAGTTTTTCAGAAGAAAACTCTTAGCTTTCTTAGAATATCCTATTCTGCCTCAAGAATTCTATTCTAATACTATGGAGAAGAGTTATTTTAAAATCAGGCCCATTTACTACTAATGAATTAGGATACATTAGCAGTAACTGCAATGGATCCTAATTAGAAAAGGACAAACTGCTTTGGGGAAAAGTAGGTCTAAATCTTTCTTTTGCATTACAATTGTGTTATTTTCAAAGTTAATATTTTTCTAATGGCCCTCCGTTTGAATTCTCCATCTCTTTTTATTTAATACTCTGGATATCGGCTCCTATTGAATCCTTTGTGGCATCATCCTTTCTGGCATCATCCTTTCTAACAGAGTTGACTTGGGTAAGTTGTCGCCATATGTCACCCCTCTTCCCTAAAGACTTCTAGACTTTTAGTACCAAGTGTTTTCTTTATTGCTTATAATTATTTTTTGAATGTATTGTTTTTAGTTTTTATTCACTTATTTGTATACTGATGTTACCCCTACATTATTTACTAATGTATTTATGTTCTGTCATTACACTTAAATTAACCCCAAAGACACACATTGAGTTTATTCATTCACTTGCTTCAATCTGTGCTGATGTAGAACGTAGGCTAGGCTAGGTGGAAAATGTGAAGATAAACGAGTCAGATTCCTGTTTTCCAAAACTTATTCAATCAGAGAACATTTTTAAGGAAATATCTTCTTTGAATCTGGGCTGGCTTTTGGAGGAAATCTCAGATTTTTGGGGGGAGAGCTAGAATGTATCTTAGAGTATATGAAATTTCCATACAGGACAAATAAATTGTCTTGCATTCTAGTGAGAAATTAAGAGGTTCTATTGATTACTACTATTATTCTTATTATTTTAGAGACAGAGTCTCACTGAATTGCCCAGGCTGAAGTGCAGCTATCTGAGCTTGCAGCTTGGAACTGGGCTTATGGGAGCCTCCCAGATAGCTGGGGATAGAGATGGGTGCCACATCTGGCTTTTTTTTTTTTTTTGTAGAAATGGGGTTTTGCTATGTTTCCCAGGCTGGTCTTGAACTCCTGGCCTCAAGCAATCCTCCCACCTCCACCTCCCAAAGTGCTGCCCTGGCCACCACACAGCCTAATAATTATTCAATTTGCTAGAATCTAAAGGTGTGTGTGAGGGAGGAAAGAGGGAGGGAGGATGCAGAGAGAGAATGACAGAGGGAAAGGGGGCGCAAGATGGAGAATGAGGGGCTGGGCAGAACTGAAGTAGAGACTGGAAGAAAACCCAGGTTGCTCAATGGCAAATGGAATTTGAGAAGGTCAGGAAGAGTTCTGTGGAGGAACATGAAGGAGGAGCAAATGAAATTCACTTGCTCTTTTTGATGAGGTGAAAAGAAATAGCCTCAGCTTATTTGTGTGCTTCTGAACCTTGGTTCACCCGCCACTAATTCAGAGGCTGTGGGAAATCCAGATGCAGCTGTTGTTCTCTTAGAGCTCCATTAGGACCCGATCCAGCCCCTGCTAACATATAAGGAGGTTGTATTGGCAGCAAATGGATCCACTCCTAATGTACTTGAGGGGAAAACGTAATGCCTTTGCTGTGCCATTTGAATGTTTTTGTTTGAAAGAGCATATAGATTATTTATAGTCCACCAAATAAACCTGAGGGTCTTTTAATAAACTCATAGATTAAGTTGCTCAAAGAAGTTTATTGAAATAATATCTGAATTCATCCATGACAATGACATTCCATGAGTTTGTGGCTGTATCCCATGGGGGACAGAATTTCCCACCTTAAGCCAGGTTATCTGTCTGTCATTTCAACATTCAGAAGAAATGAAAGTGGGACTTTCGGCCACTATGCCAGCTTCTCTCACAATGTTTTTTTCACAAAAACAAAAATTTAGTTGAAAGCAAGTGAAGGGAACTGATGAAAAACAATGGGAAGAGCTGAGTGAACTGCCTTCTAAGCCATGTAAGTTTAAGCTTTTTGATTAAGCTGTTTTGGGGAAGAATGTGAGTTTGATACCTCGTAGTCATTTTTGAAAGGCACCACATCTTTTCTGGTCAAATATTAGGGGTTTAGGGAGTTTAGCTTGGGTCTGATCCACGAAAGAGCAACAAGGACATAAATATCCATGTCATGATAGCCAGCAGCTTTGATTTCAGCTACATTTATTTATTCTCGGATGCACTGGAAGAGCTCACAGTTGTCTGAGGGTGTGGGATTATTGTTCACACCACTCACGTCACTTCTGCAGTTCACCCCACATTCCCATGGGGACCATTTCACCATCTCTTTCAGAATTATGGTTGTTTCCCTTTTCTTAATATTAAACCACTTCTTTACCAATAGTTGCTTGAAACCCAAAACTTGAAGAAGTTCCCCAATATTTTGCCCATTTTACCTTTATATTTCCTCCTGTCAGTACTTTGACCCCAAATTCCCCTCACTCTTGTTAGGTCTTCCTTGCTCCAGCTGTCTCTTCAAATCTCACATCTCGCTTGAAATTTCATTTGAAATCTCTAGCCTCTCCCTACTCATTTCTCCCTTGGCTGCCATTTATTTAACTTTATAGTGACATGTTGTAACTCCATAAAGTCTTCTGAGGTAACAGTCTTTATGAAACACACATGATTCTATTGTATTATTTTTTTTCCAATGGAGAACACAGCCAGAAAAGAATAATGCAGAATTGTTTTATTTCAAATAGGACAAATTAATAACAAAAACATAGACATCTTAGAGTGAGAAGGATTTTTTAAAAATCATCTTGTCAAAGATCCTCATTTGATGATGAGGAAACTGAGTCCCAAGAGTTGGAGTTATCTTTCTAAAGTGACATGCATCATGGAGCTGAGGCTGGCGTTGGGTTTTCTCACTTTCCAGTTTTCTTCCCATTCTACCATATTGCTTTTCCTAGATGTTTGCTTTCAACCAGGGGTGATGAGACATAGCAGTTCACTTGGAATGGTTTCTGGAATTATTTCATTCATTCAATAGCTATTAATGGGACCCACTGTGGGCAGTGGTTAGGCATCAGGGATGCACATTAAATAGTCCCATGCCCCTCTCTCATGGAGCTTGTATTAAAGTGAAGGAAATCAATGACAAATAAACAAGGAAATCTGGAATGCCAGGTAGTGGTGTGTGCTGTGAGGGCAAATGAAGAGATAGAAGAGAATCGAGAGTGAACAACTGGGTGTAGTTTAGAGTTCTCCAGAGGGACAGAACCTTATATATATATATATATATATATGACCAAATAAATATATATATATATACACACACACACACACACTATATATATGTTATATATAATATGTTTTTTATATATAAATAACATATATATATAGTGTGTGTGTATATATATATTTATTTGGTTTTATATATATTAGATATTTATAATATATATATGTGTGTATGAGGGGAATTGGCTCATTTGCTTATGGAGGCTGAGAAGTTCTACCCCAGGCCGTCTGCAAGCTGGAGACCCTCGGATGCCCATAGTTTGGTTCAGTCCAAGCCCGAAAGCCTCAGAACCAGGGGAGCCAATAGTCTAAGTCCTGGAGTCCAAAGGCTAGAGAGCCTGGAGTTCTGCTGTTCAAGGGCAAAAGAAGAATGTTCCAGCTCCAGCAGAGAGAAGGAACTTGCCTTTCTTTGCCTTTTTCCCCCATCTGGGCCCTTAGCCTATTGGATGGTGCCCAGTCCCATTGAGACAGTCTTCCCCACTCAGTCCTTTGACTCATACACCAGTCTCCTCTGGAAACACCTTCACAGACACACACAGAAATAATGGTTGACCAGTTATTTAGGTATTCTTTCATCCAGTCAAGTTGATGCCTAAAGTTAACCATCATGGGTATGTGGGTTTGGGGTAGAATGGCCAGGATGGACCTCTTTGAGGAGGTAACATTTGAGTCGAGTTCTGAATGAACTAAGGGAGTAACCCATGTGACCATGTAGGAACAAACATCCCAGGAAAAGTTAACAACAAGTGCAAAGACCCTCAAGTGGGTAGAAATACAAATGAGTTTCATTTCAAGAATATAGGCATAGCTTTTGAATCAGGGAGTGAGTTTTTTTTTTTTTAACTATGTATCAACTAAAATCAAGAACACTTGAATTCTAAGAGACAACACTTTTAGGACTGGTTTGTGCCAGATTCACTGATTTTACCATTCACTTGTTCTTTGGCTTTAATTATAAAAATCAGGGAAATGGGGCATATCCTTCTTGCTACAAAGACAAAGTAGGAAAAATAATTTTTGAATGTGGAAATTTCATAGCAAAACAGAACCATCCTAAAAATCTAGGTTTAGCTTTTAGTTAAGTGGTTCTGTCAAAGATTTAGTTTGTATGACTGGCAGAACCAACTGTTCTTTGACCCAAAGGGAATGCCACAGAAGATCTTTAGAAAGCTGGCAAACGGTCTCACAGAAAGAGACTCAAGACTGAAGCATTCAGGGGAGCCTTGGTCATGAGCTGCTGCTGTTCTATGCCCTGGGATCCTTGATCCCATAATAAGGAAAAGGCTAGCCCATTTTGACTTTTATAGCCTGTTGCAAAGTCATTGCTGAGCTATTATTTGAGTAGCTTGAGGTGGAATAATGTTCAACTCAGCTTCCTGGAGCTGCATTTGAAATGCAATTAATTGACTGCTGTTAGTTGTCAATTAACATTTATTATCAATTAGTTCATCAAATTGATTAGTTGGCAGGACCTTAAAGTCTAAATGCACTCCTTTCCATTATAAATATGTCTATAAGAGTAAAAGCTACTCACTAATTGATGTCAAACTGGAATTGCTTATGTTGTGCTTGAGTCTTGTCCATATTGCATTTTAAAATCTACATCAAGCAAACTTGGATAATACATGTAAGGTTCACACTTTTAAAATGTGCCATGTATGTAATTGTTTTTGGGGGGATAATCAGTAAATATGTCAGGTTGAAACTTTATACTGATGTCAGAAGTAGTAGGACTTGTAGTTTTATATTCATATGTCTAGAATGATTTTACTTTGGAAAAAACATTCTGTCTTAGTGTGGCTGAAATTTTTGTACACATTTGAGGCTTGCATATGTCAGTTTTAACATTTTGTAAGTTAACTAATATAAGGATGTAAGCTTTCAATAGCTATCTAGAAGGTAAAATAGGTATATATACTTTGCAGTGACTCCTATCTGAAAGACAAGCATGTATATTTTTATGTATTTTTGATATTTATCACCTCCCCTCCCCCCCAAAAAACTTTTCTATAATATACCTAGCTTTCTAGGCTCTTCAGCACCCTCTCCATTATCTAAAGACTAATTAATGGATTTTCAGTTTCCTCTTCCATCCCTCACTTTGGTTAAAACAACAGCAACAACAATAACAACAACAACAACAGACATACCACTATTTAAAAATATACATTTCTTTTTATGGGAAAAGGAAACTTACAGACAAATATTTAGCATTCAGCATATGATATTTTTCTTTATCTTTTGTACAAATTGGGAAGCATGGAATGAAACTGTAAAATCTACTCCCTATGTATTTAACAAAACACAAGATACCTACAAGGGATTATTCATTTTTATTGCCTTTGTGCAAAAAGATAATTCCTGCCTCCTCCCACCCCAAATTGTGACCTAAATATGGCTGAAAGACACAACATGTGACCTGCTTAGTGCTGCCTGCCATGGCCTCGAGCCACAGCAGGAACTCTATTAGAGGGAACAGCACAGATGCTACCAGATGGCCAACATATTGTCCAGAGATGACCCATGTATAATTGCAGAAAGTTCAATACATTCAGGTTTTGAATGTAATTGCATTGACCACCTTACCTACTGCTGCTGCATGCTTTAATTTATTTAAGGTGGAATTATAATTTAGGAGAGAATGAGGGAACTACTTACAGTGTTACCTTTCTTTCTTTTGCCAAACACCAAATTGCCTAAAGGTGGGATTCTAGGTGTTCTGGGCTACCTGAACTATGAGCAATTTACATCATATTTGCTTGGCCTTTATTATTTGAGTAGAGAGCTTTGCTTTTTAATCAACTTACCAACAGATAACATTTCTCAAATGCACATAATGCATTTTTGTGATTCTGGCTTTTTTGGCGGGGGAGAGGGGAGATGATGGATTGATGGGATTGCTGCCTTAGGCTTCGCTGGGTTACTTGTACAAAAAGTTGACTGAATTTAATTACTTCATTTCCCCTATAGCAACTTCAATTCTAACAATGTAAGATACTAGTGGTGGATCTAGTCCCTATAAATGTATATTTCCAGCAATATAATACTTTATTTTGAGGGGCATATTAAGTTGATTTTGCTGCATATACAAATACGTAGTCACTTAAAAACAAGAATATGTATGGATTTTAGTTACTAAGAATTTTGAACCTTTTCTCTCTGAAGAAGAATGGCAATCGTATGTTATATAAGAATAGAGAACTATTGTTTCAGTTTCCTTTTGCAGGCTGTTATTTCTTAAAATGTTGCTGCTAAGCAAATGTAATCACGATGGCATGCGTTATTAATTCAAAATAGCTTCTCAAATGGCTCAAGCTCTGGGATGGCAGCATGTCTGTTGCAATGTCATTTGTCATAATTCTTTGCTCTTATATAGTGCCTGTTCTCCAAGCCACTCACATACTACATTTGCTTTGTGTCTATATTCAAGACAAAAGATAAATCCTCATTTTGTTTGAACTTTCCAATCTATTGCATCTTTTCATATTTACACTGTAGACCATCTACTGATAGGTCTGATTGGTTTCCCTGATAAGTCCTGGAAAAAGAATTCATGAAATTGTCAAGGAAAATTATATTCTTCGGCCATAATCTGATTTGAGAATAATTTTATGGTGGAAGCCATTATACAATATATTCAATGATGTTTTTCTGACACTTGTCATCATTAATTATGCTTTACAAAGTCCCACTTCTTATTTAAATTGTGAATGCGAATTATTTGTACCCAAAGAAGTACATGTTAAGTGCTTGAAATAACCTTGGATTTTTTTGGTTAAGAGTTTTGTTTGGTTTTCATGAAAACAGTTAAATGCTGTTAAACAAAAAAGAATAAATTTAAAATTAAAAAAATATCCTAAGTGATTGTTTTATGATTTGGACTTGCTGATAAGCATTTCAGGATATCACAAACCCGATTGGGTAGTGTCCCTTTAAAAGCAGACTGGCAGCTGCTGTCAAAATGGAATGCACCCCCAAAACTTGCTGTTTATTCATATCCCAGTTAAAGCTGAAACAAACAACTGAAACTAATCACGCTTGAAGTTGGGTATCGCCTTTGTGAGCTTTATGAGCCTATTTTTCTGAAATTAGAAATTGCCTGAGTGAAATGTTTCTAGCTAAACTGCTTTCTACTGAAGTCATGATTTTTACAGTCAGATAAATGCCCCTTAAGCTCCATTTATGTAAGCGTCAGTGACATCCAGTGGCTAGCAGGCTGATCACAAGTGCATCTCCCCACAGTGTGAGGGGCCCATGGTACAGAGATAGAGATGGCATTGGAAGCCACTCTGTGTTTAATAATGTTGTTTTCTACCCAAGAAAGTTGGTTTCACCAAATGTGGCCCTCTGTTTAGGATGACTAAACATTCCACTCTGAACTTTGAAATAGCATTGATAGAAATGAGACTTGAAAACTGGAAATAAAATTGCATGTAAGGGCGACATAGGAAAACGCCATTGCTTGGAAAACATAATTAGCATCTACACTAAACCCGAAGCTTGAAACTCTGCAGGTGTTATTTAGAAATGGCTACCGGGGAGCTTACACAGCTTTCAGTTTCACAAAGAGGACTTGTAAATTCCAGTAAGATTGGTTCATTATGCAGAGTTGGATGATGTTGCAGCTGATGTTTCAAACACATATGCTTCATAAAATGGTCCACCTTAATTTGAAAAAGGTATTACTTGCAATTATGTCAGCTACATATATTTATTTGCAGAAAGTCAATTCATATTGATCATAACCTGACCTCACAATGACCTTGAAGAAAGGTAGTCTGTGACGGGTATAGAAATTGGGATCAATACCAGAGTGCAATCGACTACACCTAGTTACTGATAAATGAAGTAAAAAGGTACACTATTTTCAGAAACAAAGATAATAATGCTCATTTAGTCAACTGTTTGTAAAGGTTTAATATTGATACATGTAGTTATAATGACATCCTCGGGCATTTTCACGTGGCGGAAAACAATAGGGTAAGGAGTCACTGAACACATTAAGCAGAAAGAATCATTACTTTCCAACTCCAACAAAGACATTCCACAATATTTGTGTCAACAATGTGGAGAACCAGGGCATTCTCTAAGTAGTACATAGAGAGACCATGGTTTCAACTGCACAAGGCTGTCTGCTTCAGTGTTCTTCTCCGTGTGCCAGGTCTTGTGAAACGAAGCACCGTATTATGTGGGAACAAAGCCTCCAGGACCACACATTGTACGTTAGTACTACCCTCTCTTGCACATTTGCAGCAGAATTAGCTTGCCTATCCACAGGTATAACCAACTGTAATCATGAGGAAGAGAGCATTTGGTCTCGGCGCATCTGCTCCATGTTGATGCATTCCCCTCTGCTATGGAAAGTTAAAAGAAAGGATGTTAACAAAAATTTCCCCCAATTGTTCCTTTCTCTTTGCTGGGAATTCCACAGAGTGAGCACTTGGCAAGTTATGCAGAACCTAAGTAAATAGAATCCATTGGCAAAATGGTAACAGGTTGTGCAGCTTAATTGGAGGAGAGAAGTTCAGGAGCCAACCCGGTGTCTGCTGCACCCAGTTGGTAAATTGTGCCTGTGGTGAGAACAGAGTGATTTTGCAGTAAGCTCATTTTGGGTAACTAGTCAGCCTGCTACAGTGAGCCAAGAAATATGAGGATTTGGTTTCAGTGTGTTTTTCTTTTTTTCCTTTTTTTTTTTGGTGTAAAATATATTTCTATATCTTAAGCTTTGTTTATCTTTTGCCAGTATAATTTTGAGAATTGGTGCCAGCACTCTGATATTGTCTTCCTAAGGGAGGGAAATGCTGAGAGACATTTGTGGCTATTAAAACCCGCAAACAGAAGGAAAAGGCTCTGTTCGCCTAGATTCCACTTGAATGTTTTCCCTGAATGCTTAAGTTTCTTAGTTGATCCCTACAGTTAATCTCCTGGTCCCATGCCTCAAGCCACATGCTTTTTCACACGGTCTTCCTGTTTTGCAGGCTAGCTGGTCCTTTGCTACCTGCTTTTGCTTCTTCTACTCTCATGAAGCTATTTATTAATAAACCTGTGTTTTCAATATGGCACTACATCAATAAACCTCCGAGTGCTTCCGTTAGTCAGCATTCTGGGAAATCCTATGCTATATTGGAGAACTGTAAATCTCCATTATTGCTTCCCATAGCACAAATAAAGAATACCCTCTTACCTCCATGACATCCTCTGCTCATTTTAAAGGGTGTAGCATACTCTCCCACAGGCGCTGCTAGCTGCTGAACTTGTGTTTGTCAGCAAGTGGCCTGTCGCTGACACTGAAGATACCCTGAAACACCTATAATCAAGGGACATGCTAATTTCAGGTATTAAGAACCAAATTACTTCAGTGAGCTTCAGTCTTCCCTTTTCCTGAAGTCTTTAACCAATCGGTAGGACAGGCGAATACTGGACTTTAGATTTTTCTATTCTGCAGCTGTGGGATCTGATTTTCAGTGTGTTATTAACTGTCACAAAGGAAATATCAGTAATTAGAAAGATAAGAATAGACTTTTAGGTACCTTTTTGGTATCAGACAGAAAGAGTAGAACAATCTTTGTTGTTTATACCATCCAAAATCTTCTGGCATTTACTACTTAAGACAAGGGTGATAATAGCATTTCCATACAACGACAAAAAAAAAAGGGTTTGGCCAGTGAATAGTGTGGTGGCTTCTCTCTATTTTTATGACTTCCCCAGAGAAAGTGCAGTGGAAGTTAGGAGAGAGGAATGACAATTTGGAGGAGTTGTCTGAAACTGGTTTTAACTTGGAGTCTGGGTTTCCTTGAGGGATACTTTTAAAACTATAAGTGGTACATATTTGACAAGAGGAAACTGATTTTTAATATTTCTAAAGGTGCTTTTAGTAAAGCAAGTTTAGGTATCTTAAGAAAAATTTCTTTGTAATGGCCCAGAAATTCTGACCACCCTTGAACTGGTCTTTTTATATCTGACATCACCAGCCCACTTCATGACAGGGTCTCTTATTTGGGGGATGCCACAAACAGCTCAACTATGTGTTTCTGAGCATCTTGCCTTCCCCATATCTGCTGATCTGGCTCTGGGCTCTGACCAGGGGCCTTCCTGCCTGCCTAGTTACTAAGTCATTAGAAGGCAAAGGTCTATCAATTTTTGCTGCCAACCTTCTACTTTGTATTCTAATTTCATTTTTGGCAAGAACAAGGAGCTGTTGGTTGTTATCGGGGTCCCGTGAATTTCCTTGTACTCAGCTACTTTCTGTTGACTCCACCTGGGCTAACTCACCTTACTTAGCTGGTTTCTGGCTTGCTTCTTTGGCTGATCTTCCATTGTCCTTGGTCAATTTTTTTCCCCCAGATTCCATGTCAGTTTTATGTTCTTTTCTGCCTCCTCTCAGTGACTCCCATGGTCCCAGGGATTCTGGAAACCCCCATACTGGCATTAGGCAGTCTCAGGTTCCAGACTGTCTCTTAGAACCCACCTCTCTTTCAAAATATTGAAAGCTTCAATATTTTATTCAGTCAGAACAATTCTATGTGTCAGATTGTCTAACAGCAAATCCCTGGTGAATTAGTGAGTTATTCTATTGCAACTAAATGACATTTGCATTATAATAGGAATGGTGAGAAGCTGCAAAGATTTTCTCAGTACTGGGGGATCAAGGGAGGACGTTTAGACACTGGTGTTTTTTTGTAGTATCCTTTGAAAAATACCCTAATCCAGATATGCGTAGGATCAGCTAATGCCCCCGTGTAAAGCAGAATGGCAGCAGCAGCAGAAGATAGCCGAGTGGATTTTAACTAAAGACTACAGACAGGCATTCCAGACGTGTGCCATTTGATTTAGACCCTGATTCTTCTTGCTGGATTCCCACTAATGCCTACATTCAACATTCTCAACTTGCTGGAAGTGTGTCCTGAATTGTACCTTCTGGTAACTCAACATCATTATAAGTAAATGGAGTTCCTTTGCTGGAGGCCTTTCTCTCTGACAGGGACAAATCATTCTTGGCGAGAGACAGAAGATGTTGAGGAAAGTAAACTCTCAATTATGTGGCTCATCCCAGCTATGCCAAGCAAGTGGAAACACCCATTACACAAGATCATTTTCCAGGACTCAAGGCTTTTGTTTTCCCAAAACCCTGAATCCTGGGACTGGAATCCCAGATATTTTGACATGAAAAAATATGTATTTTTGAGCAAGAGGAAATTTCCCAATTATCATTAAATGAAATTGCCCTCCAAAGAAGAATGCCTTTGATAGACTTTCTGCTAGGATCCACCTGCTAGAAAAAAAAATATCTTGGATACATTATAAGAATTGCAAAATTGCAAAAGCGATAACACTTTACCATATTAATTAATTTTGAATTACGGCTAAAGTCTTGTATAAGTGCATATGACATCCATGGTAATGCCAATCAATACTAAATGAATTCATAATGATAAGATACTTAAAATAAAGAGTTACCACAAAAACAATAAAAAGACCATCATCGTCCCAACTATAGCACACTAATAAAGTTTTAGCTCAATAAGCTGGTGCTATCCATGACAATCAATGGCAGATACTTAATTTATTTTTGCTTGTCCCTGTCTTGCTTTTCCTGTAAGGACTGTGTAAAGCATATTCTTTGATTCTACTGCAAATTGTGTAGCAAAAAAGAAATGCGGTACTCTTATTATTCAGTAATTTTGCCGTAGCATTTACTTCGCATATCACCTCTGCCAAAGAACTCATGGCAAATTATACACACCAATCTAGTTCCAAATGGATTCCTTTTTGTCTCTATTTCCTCCTCATGAGAACCATATAATCTTTTCTGAACCTTCTCTCCTCTTTAATAGATAAAGATATTTGTAGTATATATGGGGTTAAAGACTAGAAGATGGCTACACTGGTCTTTTACATTTTTACTTTTTCATTTTAATAATGCCAAAAGACACTGTGTCAATGGAAACTAATGACTGTATTATATCTGTCCTTTACTGTGCATTAAAGATTCAGTCAGTCCTGAAGTTAAGAAGCAACAATTTTCTCTCTCCCTCCCTCCCTCCCTCCCTGTTTGAATATCTTCCATATTGTCAGCAGTATTCTGGCCTGGGTCCTGAAAATAAGAACAACAAGAAATTAATTCCTTACCCTCTAGCTTAGATAGCATCCTGAAAAGAGTACTGGGCTTGGTCAGGTGTGATGGCTCAAGCCAGTAATCTCAGCACTTAGAGAGACCAGGGCAGGAGGATCACTTGAGGCAAGGAGTTCAAGACTAGCCTGGGCAACATAGAGAGACCCTGCCTATATTAAAAGTAAATTTAAAAAAAAAAGAGTACTGGGGTTGGCATCAAATTGAACCAAATCTTAGTTTTTCAAGTTTATTTGCTATTTGATTTTGGACACTGTGGCAGAGGCAAATTTCATTTCAGACCCTTTCTTCTTGGGAATATGGATAGCTATACTTCCCAAATCCCTTGAATTTAAATAGGGCTGTATGACTAGTCCTGGACAATGAATTGTGTGTAGAAATTATGTGTCTCACTTCTGGGCTAAGCCAGTGAAATCTTTCTATGCACTACTTGAGTCTTCTCTTGCCCAGTGCACAAGGAGGCCTCATGTTGGGGTGGTAGAGCCGTAAGATAGAAACAGCCTGGATTGCTGAGTCCCTGTGTATTAGTCAGGGTTCTTTAGAGAAATACAACCAAGAGGATATAAAAGATGACATAAAAGAAGAGATTTAACATGGGAATTGGCTCATATAATTCTGGAAGTCAAGAAGTTTTATGATCTGTTGTCTGCAAGGTGGAAAACCAGGAAAGCCAATGGTATAATTCCAACCCAAGACCTTAAAACCAGGGGAGCTGATAGTGTAAGTCCCAGTCCACAGCTGAAGTCTTGAGAACCATGCTGGGGCTACTGGTGTAAGTCCCAGAGTCCAAAAGCTGAGATAGAGGAGCTTCCATGTCTGATGACAAGAGAAGATGGATGTCCCAGCTCAAGAGATATGAGAGAGAGAGAGAGAGAGAGAGAGAGAGAGAGAGAGAGAGAGAGAGAGCGAGCGCGCGCTGATTCAAATGCTAATCTCTTCCGGAAACACCCTCATAGACATGAAGGTGTGTTAGAAATAATTTCTACCAGCTATCTGAGTATACTTTAATCCAGGCAAGTTGACACAAAATTAACCATCACACACTGCAAGGAAAACAACTGCCACGGAAGGTACCTAACCTGTGGTATACTTTGTGTGATAGAGAAACAAAATTTGTTTGTTTCTTTTTTAGTTGCTTGCTACTGTACCATGGGTCTAACCATGCCTATCTAAAATAACCTCTCTGAGTATCCATTTCTTCATCACAAAGCAGAGATACTATATTTCTTACTTACATAATGAAGTTCCTGAGAAAATCAGTGAAGATAACTAACATATCACGTACAAACTGTGTAAGTCAGAGTTATGTAATGGCTGAGTTAAACTATTCTGGATCCAAGAATTATAACTCACAATTTCATAAGATTCATTCAGCCCAGGTATCTATCTATCAAAGCACCAGGAGATGTTGTTTAACTAAAGATTTTAGAAAGATGAAATGATTTCTTGAGAGTGATTAAAGCTCAGGCTCTATAATGAGAGTTGCATGTAAGTTGCATGTAAAAATATGAGTTGCCACGATGGACTGTTATATCGGTCTCCTGTTTCTCTTCCTCAGGGCTGGTAATACTGTCACACACTTCTCTCATCTGGAGCTTCATGGGTGAATTCTAAATGTCCCATGATCTTGACCAAGGCATTCAATTTATACTTAAAAGCTTTTGTTGCTAAGTTTGGACTCTGTCCAAAATAACCACTCACTCCATGCCCAGTTATTGCCTACCATTATTTTTTAAAAAATACGTCTCAAAATCTGAAGCTATCATGTATAGAATGTTTACCATGAGTTTCCTGCTGCTAGAGGGTAAACTCAGTGAGATCAGAGACACAAATAACACCATCGCATCCCCATTGCCTAAAAGAGTGCCTGGCATACAGAAGACATTCAATAATTATCAGTTGAATAAATGAATGACCTAGCATAGTAGATATTAAATACATTTCTGTTGAATGAATGAATAAGCTGGCATATAGTAGGCATTCTATAAGTATCAGTTGAATGAATGACTAGCAGCAGGAAACAGATAAAACAAGGGATGGTCAAGAGTGATTGAGCATGGAATGAGTGTTTTTTTTCAGTAACAGATAATTTAAAAATACCTTTTCTGACCAAGTACTGACATTTGACCAGAACTGGAGTGATGAAAGCAGAACTATTTTATCTACTAGAAATTGTAAGCATAATGCCTATTACTAAGAATTTTTCAAGTGCCTGGGAAAAGTGTTTCAGGCATGGAAAAATATTACTGGCGTTAATTTATGAAAAGAATACAGGAAAATTGAAACCAACAATACTTATTTAAATACATACAAAATGTCGATTGTAACTAATTAACTGCAACTCAACTGTTATCATTTTATATAAATTCTACTTAATGTGCAATATGAGTATATTTTAATATGTTTGACCTGATGTGCTTAAAACCCACAAGAATCTTGTTAGATGGGAAAGAGCTAGTTGTGTGAGAATCTTGGGGAAGAATATTGCATGCAGAGAATACCTCGAAACAGAAAAATGAATTCCATGTGACTGAGGAAGAAAAAGAAAGATGCAGCCAGAGAATAAGCAGTGAGTGAGGGAGAGTGGTAGAAAATGAGGTTGAAATCAGACAGTGTCTGGATTGTGTAAGGTTTTACATGGGGTAAGGAAAATGGAGAAAGATATTTCTCAACACACGCTTATTTTTCTGGTTCAGGGGTGTGGGTGTGAGTATGTGCATGCACACTGCATTATATTTTTCAAATGTGTTGGCTTTGAGTAATTGTTTAAGCCAGAGATAAAGGCTATTAGTTGTTTTTCTATATGCTCTGGCTATTCCTATACATAGATTATTGCCTCAATGCCTCCATTCATATTCTTAGACCCAAATACGTCACTGTATGTCTATGTATTTGCCATTCATGGATGAAACAAGAGCATCCCATATGCTAACTAGCTTAATGATGGTAGATTCTTGACTTTCCCACTTAAATCCAGTTATATTTGGCTTTTTTTGGTTTATCTCACTCAACATGACTTCAGGCAGAGTTTCAAAGCCAAGGAGGAATGCATAATAATTCGGAGAGCCATTGAAGGCAGGAGCCCATGACCTCTTCTTGCCTAATCATGGGACCAATGGTTCACTCCAGAGCTTATGCTCAGCCGAGTTGCTCCAAGGGCCATATCATTCATACTTGTTTAATGATACTGTCCAGTTACCACTGAATATGAAAAATATCTTAAAATAATTGCTTTATCAGGTATGGCTCAAAACCTTCTTTTATGTCAGTTGGTGGAGGAGGCAGAGAGCAGTTTAGTGCTGTGACTTCCAAACCACAGAAAATCTTTGCTGCTTTATTTTTCCCTTCAATTGTCATTGAAAATAACTAGTCATAATGCCTTTGTAAGCCTCGCCTGGCCTCAGCTATGCGTAAATCACGCTCCCAGACAGGGCCCCTTGGTTTAGAAGTCCCATTGTGGGAGTGATTTAGGTAGAGGCAGGATCATGAATAAAGAACACTCACCCTCTTCTTCAGAGGCAGTGGCGGGAGAGCCCTTCCCAAACATCTCTTTTCAGTACCAGTATTTGGCTAAGAGCTTTAATTTCATTAGACAAATGGGGGCTGGGTTTTTCCATGCATCTCAGCCTCCTTTTAATGTGTAAATTACATAGGATTTGCCACTCATTACAATGGTGATATGATTATTGGCCTCAAACAGACCACACTGCACAGGCCCCCGGTGATAGGCCAGCTCAGAAGTGGCATGTGTGGGAAGAACTGGATAGCACATGTCTGCTGATCACACGCCTTCAAAAGAATAGAATCCACAGACGCAAGGCTCCCACTTGCTTTACTCAGAGTGCTTCACAGGAAGTGGATTTCTGGGTGGATGTGACATCCTGAAAGGGATATAGTTATAGGGTAAAAGCCAGAAGGAGTGGCACAGGAGAATGCTTTTAGGATTTGGAGGCAGAAGTCCTAGGCCTGGCTGTTTACCGAGGAAAGACACGTCACTCAACTCTTGTGAACCTCAGTTTCCCCATTCAGAAAATGGGGATAATAATGCCTCCCCAATACCTGCAAGTTATTAAGAAACATTATTTGTTGACACTGTGCTATGTATGACTGTGCTGGGCAATATCATTCCCATTGTCTCATTCATTCCTTAAAATAACTTTTAGAGGTACCTATGGCTAAGCATACTAAGGAAAGTTAAAGAAGCCAGTGCAGCTCCCCAGCCCCCACCAAATGCTTCAGGGACAAAGAGTTTTATGGAAAAATGTATAGCTTAGAAGATTCTATATAGTATGTCCTGTCCTCCTCAGCCAGTTCTTAGAAAACCACAGTGCACATTAGCACATTAAAGGCTCTGAGAAGCTCCTTATTAAAACAACCTTTTTATTTATTTATTTTTTAATCCAGAATTTCCTTTGAGACCACCTTCCCTCCTCCCTCACCCCAACAAATGCATACACCCAGCTGCCTAGGAGCTAAATCTCCTGCAGAGGCAACAGCCCCAGCACAATTACTGATTTGGAGATGGATAGACAGGAGAAAATCTGTGAGTCCGTCCCTGTAAGGAGGCATTGTCAGCTTGGAAGGGGCTGGCAGAGAACTCTGTGAACACACAATTATGATGGGAGACCCATTCTGGTACAACTGTACCACTCTTTGAGCATAGTATGGGAGGAGTTTATTGTCCCCCTGCCCAAATAAAATTCATTCTACAGGGATGGAATATGATATTGTTTCTACTTTTTCCCATTCATTCATTCATTTTGTATATTTTTTATAAACCCAAATATATCCCCCATCTGTGGTCTATATCATGCCAGAAATTTAGATGTTCAGCTACACAAGATGATTGTCTTGGTGGATGTACACCGAATCAAGCTCTGAAGAGCTGTTGCTTCATTCATGGCTTCTAATACCACTGTCCTCATTTCCATCAGCATAAATTGACCATTCTGCTAAGATTTTACACTTGTTTAACGCTTTGTATTGCAAAGCATACACATTTCTCATACATTTTCAGAGTCTATTCCTTAGAACACTAGGTCAGAAAAATGTAAATGTTTCTGAAAGAACAAGTATGTGTGCCTATTTGTTGAGGTGGTAGAGAGGTGGTTTTATTATAAATTCTGGGCTATTGAAACATTTTTTTAAATACACGACAGAGCTTTTATTTATATCCAGTTCCCTTAATGCACACGGTGATTCCCTAAAGTATAAAGGAAGGGCTAAAGCAGACAACATTTCCAAAGCTCTCTATTTAGCCTTAGAGCTCTTGGTCCACAGAACATTTTTTGGCAAATATGACAGTGGCTAATTGTTTCCCTCTAGTGTGTACAGCAAAGGCTACCTCTGAGAGTTATTATAAACAAAGGAATGGGGTGCACTGTTACTACTGCCTAGCACAACGTGTGCTCCATGGGGATCCAGCAACTAGTGTTCTCTAACAACACGTAGGAAGCAGGCAGGCCTCAGCCTACCTATCTCCCTCCAAGGGTGACTTGCTTTCTAATCTGGCTGCGACCCAGGTTGGTTCCTTGGCTCTGGTTCCCTTAGTCCTCTCTGGAACTAGGGGCCAGCTTGCCTTCCACCCCCAACAGCTGGACCATTCTCTTTCCTCTTTCCTTAGACCCTTCCAGCCAGTGGAATAGTCCTGGTCCTACTTCTACTACTTTGCCCATCATCCTTTTTAAGTGACAATTCAGGCACTGCGAGATGTTGAGAACTGCTTTCCCCTAGAAAAGGTGCTACCGTGTCTCACTCTCCGATCATAACTTTTAGATATTGATGCTGGCTTGATCTGTCCTTGCATTTACTGTCTCAGTGGAGTGTGTATAGAATGTCCCAGCTCCTACCTTGCCTGTCTTGGGTCACTCTATGCTGCCAAATGGGAACTCCTGGTTTGCGACATGGCCAGAGCTCCTTGCACTTTGATTATCTTGGAAATGTTCCAGAACTTTGTCTTATGTGTAAGTTTATACCTACTTTATGCAGAAGATGGCTAGAACTCTGGTCTCTAGATTACTAGGGTGATTTTCTTTCCACTGTGCTACTATACTTGATACCCAATTATTTCATTTCTGTCCTGCTTACTGGGAAGGAATGATAATCACACAGAAAAGTTTTGGCATAACTATTTTCTGGCCATTTTATGCGCACTAAGTTTGGCCATTTTCATCAACTCTCTGTATTAGGGAGAATAAATCGTACAAAACTAACTTTTCTTAGTGACTCATGTCTGAAATCAAGGTTCCTTCAATAAAATATAGGCTGAAGTTTTCTAGGGTAACCTCCGAATGCCAGATTCACTCCCAATAGGGAAGAACTTTTGAGAAAGAGCTTTCCTAAATAAAGAGACTTTATTGTCTCCAATGCCTCTAGCAATGAGCACAGAGAAAATGTAAGGACCATTCCAGGCCAGTTATATGACACCTGGAACTAAGGGCTAGATGCTGGAGACAGGGTTTGTCTGCAGGCTTGTCCATAGAGCAGGGTTTCTTATATATGTACCTCACATCGATTGGCTTGACCATGCTCCTGCACAGAAACTGGGGCCAACTGTCATCTCTGGGGGCTCTGAAACCTGTCTGGGTGGAGATGATATCATTGCTCACCAGCAAATGTCAAGGACAAATACCTGAATATTGGCTTGGCATGCTGAGGCCAGTTAAAGAACTAGGATACTTGATGAGTAAACCTAGGGTTGGCCAAGCAGCAATAAAATCACTAGAGGTTGCTTAGCGCCATCATCAGTATATCAGGCATCAGAGAAAGTGACCTGCTGAATCTTAAATAGCTCAACTTCCAAAATCTGAAGAAACAGGGTCTGTGAATAAGAGGATTAAGGGATTGGAGTTTGGGCAGTTCTTTATAAAACCTGGACAGATCTTCACATTTCATTTCTGTATCAAAACACTAAACAAAGAATTATGTTTATTTTATATTAAAAATAACTGTGCTCGTAACAGGAGGGGCAGAGAAAGGATGTTATTTGCCCTCATTCAAAACATGAATTTTTGATAATTTATTTTATCTTAAACTATTTGTGATTAAGGACATACATTTGAGAGATAGGTGAGCTGTAATGAAAAGCCATGGAACAAAACACAGCTAACTGGATTCCCAGAGAGAAAGCCTAGGACCATGGTGTTAGTTTACACACAACTGTGCTAAGAGCAACAACTAGCAACTGAATTTTTCCTATCTGACTTCCAGAAACTATACCAATTGTCGATTGTCAAACAAATGCTTTCTTCTTTGCCCTAAACTACTGATGCCATTTTATGAATTCTTCACCAAAAGCTTTGGGAAAAATTATAGTATATAATACAAAACATTTTTATTTCATTATCTTTGCTGAGATCAATGAGTTTAACTTTCAATCTTACTATATTTTGAACTGCTGCAGATGGTGTAGGTGGCAAATATTACACATTTGGTTGGAAAACATCATGGATATAAATACCCTTGTCTTTTTCCCTCAGATCAGTGGAGAGCTTTAAGAACAGGATAAATACCCATCTGCCTGGAAAATTGCCTGGAGGCAGGGTGATGGACTAGATGTCTTACTTAGATTCCTTCCAACCCTCTGATTCAGAGTCTTCTTCTGTTGCCAGCAGAGTGAGTTCTGGTGGGATACGTCCAGGACTACAGCCCCTTCTGTGTGTGTGCATAATGCCCCAAGATTTGTTGTTGAGTTTAGTGAAGAATAAGTTCCCTTTTTCATTTCTATGGAAGTAGCCTGCTTCAATTTGCAGACTTCATTTGAGGGTATGGGTCTAATCAGAAATGATGAATGGATAAACACTAGTGGATTTTGTGGAGGGGTTGCTCTTTCAGGAGGCTAAGCATCTTGATGATTTGTGTATCTTCAAGGGGTGTGGCACAGAGGCCCAAGACTTACCTAAGCTCACCTGCCAAGTAATGGCCTAGTGGGATCACCATGGACTTGGGCCAACAACTGGACACCATCGATGGCACTTACACCTGCACAGAGGCAATGTAAGTTTATAATGGAAGTGGGTACCCCATTCATGGCTAAAAAGTCCTATTCACAGGCCTGGTGAGTAAAGAGACAGCCATATACTTTTGTTTATATATATATTTTTGTTTGTTTGTTTCATTTTTATTTAAGTTTGAAAGCAAGCCATATACTCTTTAGAAAATTTTAAGAAGGTAGAAATATATGAAGACTGAAACAAAAATAATTCTAAATTCCCCAGCCCAGAAATATTCACTGCTAACAGCGTGGCGTACAGCAGATACTTGAGACTTGTGAGTGGACGTACTGAGCACATGAAAAATGGACGCATTTACCCATCCTACCATAGCCTATAAGTAATCTCTGAAAATAGAGTAAATTATACTGGAAAATGTAAGTGCCCACTTCAGAGCACTAAAAATTCCTTTTAATTTTTTACTTGATGAGTAATTTTTTGTATTCTCTGGAATACAGGCAGAAAAAGTTTTCATGAGTTAGTTTTTGTCACTTTCAACATAGGAAAAATGATGAACTCATTCATCAGGCTCCCAACTTCCATAAGAACCATCCCTCCATCACTGTTCTGCTCCTGCCATAGTCTCTCCACTTCCATAATCAGTACTGGCTGATTGGGTTCTAGCCAAACTCATCACCCTCTTTTTTTTTTCTTTTTAACATTTTTTGAAAAAGATATCCTGTTTTCTTTTAAGTAATTTAAATCACTTTGTAGAGTGTTACTTGATTTGTAATAATAAAATCCTTCTGAGAAGTGACTGCTGGTTGGCTGCCCAGTTACTCTCTGTAAATTGATCATCCCTCCACACCAACACTATACACTTAACATCTCAAATTTATACATCAGCAATGCAACTAATTTGTATGTTTTATGGACTTTGAGTTGCTCACGATTAGAAAAGTTACATATGCACATGTTAGAATTTTATTATTTTTCTTTAGCCTTTTTCTCTCTAACTCTGCATGTGGGTATTTTATGTGTGTGTTTGTATGCCTGTGTATGTGCAATGTGTATATAATTCCTGCATGTTGTATTCTTAAATATTCTCAGTGGAGCATTTTTTTCCAGTTTGTTCTGAGTATCCATTTATTGATTTGTTTGTTTTTTGTACATTGTTTGTCTTACCCACTAAAAAATACACATTATCAGAACAGACACATTTTATTGTTGTTCATTGTTATATCCCCAGCATCTAGAATAAGTCCTGGCCATAATAAATACCTGGTAAACATTAGTTTATTGAATAAATGACTAAAATATCCACTGGGTATATAATTTTTGATGATTGAATAGTATTTCCTAATGGAGGTGTGACCAGAGTTTAGTTAACTATCCCTTTTAATGTTAATGTGACATAATATTTTTATTAACATAACCAATGTTCTGAGGAACAAAGATCTTGGCCACTAGTTTTGATTTTTTCCTTCAGGATAGAGTCTAGATGTAGAGTTTACTAGGTTGAAGCATAAAAAGATAAAAAGTCTTTACAGCTTAGTATTTTTTGCTCATTTTTCCCAATCAGAACACTAGTAAAAGTTTTACACTCCTGTAAGCAATGAATGAAAGTTAAGTCTTACTACATCCTTGCTTTATGTAGTAACTTTTTTCAACTTTCTCAATTCTGGAATTTGAAAGGATTCCATTTCTATTGTGGACATCACATTAGCCAAGATCTCTTTAGCTGCTAGAACAAAAACTTCCAAGTCTTAACACAGTAAGTTTTTTTTTTTTTTTTCTTGTTCATGTCATGGTCAGATATAGCTTGAGCAACTCTTCTGGATAGTAACCCTCTAAGCAGGGACCTGGGGATTTGAACTCTTTTAATCTTCTCTCTCTGAGATCTCTGAATGCTGCACTTCTGGATGAGTAAGAGAGAGAGAGAGAGAGAGAGAGAGAGAGAGAGAGAGAGAGAGAGAGAGTGTGTGTGTGAGACAGAGAGAGAGAGAGAGAGAGAGAGAGAAGGGGATCAAGTGGCATATTTATTTTGTGACCAAGCTCAAAGTCAAGTGTATATTTCCACCCACATTCCATTGGCCAGAACCCAGTCATGTGGTCACACGTAGATACAAGAGGGACTGAAACATAACGTCTCCCTGAGTACCCAGTTGACAAATAAATTGTATCTTGAAACAGATTCTAAAAACATCTTTCACTTCTTGGATAGCTGAAGAATATAGGGTGCCTATTATTGTTCTGATGCCCCTGATTCTGATCAAGTGATCTACACCCTCCATCTCCTGTGACAGTGGCCAGCACATGGCCACTAGTACTCACAACATAAAGACAAATAAACAGAACAAGCACTAGTCTTGTGAGAAGGGGTTGCTTGTCCTGTAACTGAAGAGAAAGGCTATTCAATTTACCTATCTTTCGAGTTCTCTTTGGTGTTCTGGAACAATTCCAACTTGGATAATTGCATTCTGCTGATCTAAAATTCCCCTGTAGTTTCCTTTGGATGAGCTAGCCTTCATTTCCCTCTCTGCACATCGGAGCATAGTGTTACTGGCACCCAGTGATTGCTCCATTCCGCAAAAGAGCTGGTTACATTTCACCACCAGGAAAGTGATCCCTGGGTAAATATACAGAGTCTGCAGGTTTCTTTGGTTTCTTAAGTGTAGAAAACATACATTTAATGGATTAGTAAAATTAGTGACTTGAAACTCTAGGTAGTGGAAGAAGTTAGTAATTTTCTGTTATGCTATAAATTTAACTCTAGAAATTTAAAAAAATCTTTTCAAGGATATGTAGTTTCTATACAACAAATAATACAGTACATTTTCTGTTGCCAAATATGAGATTCTGTGATGATTCATTGAATGATATCTATGGGATTTATACTATATATTTATAGCAATATGTTTACCTCTATGCAAAATAATAAATTATTTCCCTCATAGATTTCAATGAGTAGAATTAACATTCAGAAAACTACTTTTTCTCTCCTAGGAATATTTACTTTGATAAGTAGTCTACACCATCCCCAATTAAATGCTTATGTGTACTAAAATAGAAAGAAATGATATTAATTTTCATCCAGAAATAAAATACTGCTTGGTGGTAGGTGATTCTGTTAAAAATTGAAGGTCAATTTGCAATTAAAGGGTCTTTTAACAAAGTATCAGAATAACGTACTGCTCATTGGGGTGATGAAAACAGGAAAAAATATGGCTGTTGAGCAGTTATTAAGGTTGAGCTTGAAACTTGTAGAAATCTTTTTTCTTGTCTAAAAAAATATTTAAAAAAAAATCCAGGTTTCCTTCTGACTTACGAATTTCAAAGCTCCCATAGCCAAGGGAGGGAGATTTTCTAACAGTTGGGGGTTATCCTATTAAAATTCATCATGATTCTCCTTCCTGAAAGAAGTAAACAAGAATCAATTTTCTTTAGTAAAGAAGTTGGCTGAGACGCAAGTTGATCTAGGGTAGACTTGATGGATTCATATGAGACATTTACAAAGTAATTCAGAATTGGAATACCCAATTTACAGGGAATTCTTTTCCCTTTCTTTTTCTTGGGCAGGAGGGAGAGGAGGAAAGGAAATTTGTATTAAGGAAGAAGAGGATAGCCCATAGCACATGCAAAAAGATTTTGTAGCTTTTAATTCAGCTAAGCCACCAATGCATGGAAGATGCACAGTCCTGTAATTATCTGGCTAGATAGATGTAATTGTATCTAGCAAACTAAATACAACACTGTTAGATGACAGCCAAGATTGGATTGTATATAAGGGTCAGACAGAAACCTGGAGTGACCTCACTCCTCCCTTCTCACTATGGCTGTTTTCTTAGTCTTTGATGGGGACCCATTTTGCTAACCATGTAAAAGCATAAACAGTAACACTGTCTTTTTCTTCTATGCCAGAAGCCTCCCTAGAGACCATGCTCAGTTTACGTAGGCTCGGGGGATTAAGCCTGCGGAGGCCTCCCTTGTATTTGAAATGTATGATATTGATATCAGTGCTTAGAGAGAATCAGGCCTCTGCAATGAACAGATCATGCCTGGCTCCATAAAGTCTACATTGCATGGAGAGATGTATAGGCTGGGTGGAGAAGGGCCAAGTCAGGCTTTTGCTCTGGAAAGCAGTATTAGGTAATGAACTAAAGAGTTTTTTTCCCTAGCTTGGTCCTTAATATTCAATACATTTCCATGGGCTATGGAAATGTGAACTTCTGAGTAGTTCTACACTGGCGGTAGAGGCCGTTCACAGTCATCTCATAGATGCTAGTTGGGCTATCAGCATTAATGTTTCTCTACCATGCTGCCTTTAAAATAAGCATGCCCCTCCCCCTTGCTCATTTATAAGCAGTTGGAATCTATTTTCATGGAGTTCTTCCAATCAGGATCATATCCAAACCATTTTGGTTTTTTTGAACCTTCCGTACTGTATTTACTGTGTTTAATGAAAAGTCTGGATTCTCCCCATGCTAAGTAGTGAATCTAGGATGGATGAAATATTCCACTAGTCCATCACATTTATGGACAGAGATAAAATAAACAGAAAATGTGTGGCTCTTGAGCGAGCTACTTCATCTCCCCATTCTTGTATGCATTTTCCGTCATTCTTTGGTAACCTGCTGGCACTGAGTTATACAGTTCCCATTGTCTGTGGCTTGTGCTTCAGAGGCGAACAGGGCTCTGCTGAAGGCAGGCTTGCCTTGTGCTTTAGCATAAAAATGCATGACACTTCTGCATATGCTGTGTGTTAAATTTAACCAGGTTAACGCCCCTCTGCCTGGGCTTTTGGAAGAGAGTTCCAAATTGTCACATGTAAAGGGACACTTCAGTGCTGATCTTTATTTCCATGAGATTAAAAGTGAAACATGTAACCACAAAGCTGCTTTATGTCATCCCCCTGTCGGAGTCAGCAGTCATGCCAAAAATTAGATATTTGATAGGTTTGTGAGAGAAACAGATGCAGAAGGATGCCATTCCCACAATTTAGACCCTTCTTATCTTTAAGCTAGAAAGAACATTCCAGATGAAGAAAATCTATTTTATTGGCTTTAAAAAATAGCAAAGAAAATGCAGAAATAAAAAATGGTAATTTAAAACTGATGTCATTCTTGGGGACTTATAAACTGCAAATTGGTATTTCTAACTAAAAAAAGTCATTTAAGACATGCTTACTTGATGTTTTCATTTATGCTGCATTCTTACCTCAGCTACAGAGTTATAATTGAGAGAAAATATCCACAAGATATGTTCACATATAGTAGTATGAGGATATAGGCAAGAAAAAGTAGAAAGGGAAGCCGTAAACCTCCAAAAGGCTAAAACATCCAAAAAGTATTCTCTCAGCTTTTTTTTTTTTGGAAGCATTTTGTGTCCCATTCTTTTTATTTAATTCTGCCAGCTGTCTGCTAAACAAATCTAGCCAGGTGGGGCTTACAACCCATGACTAAAAAACCTCCTAGTGCAGCTGTCCAGCTTGCTCGGAGGAAGAATTTCGACAAATGGCAGGAACGAAAAGATTGTTTTGTTTTCAAGAAAGTAGCTCTTATACCTTTCTTGGGTTCAGTTTTTATTCTGTTTGCTTAGTTAATTCATAACTTCCTAAGGTTTTATGGTGAAATAGAAAAATAATATCACCCTTTAAAATATCCAGGGTATTTTTGTTATAGTCCAGTTTAATTTATTATAATTTGCCCTTAAATAAATGCTTTATTTTATATTGCAAACCTGGCACTGAGCTGTCTTTTTTTTTTTTTTTTTGAGTTGCTGATTGCTAACTCTCTCTCTCCTAGGTGAGTACAAATTATTAGTGAAGTGTGACTGAACTTTATTTCTAAATATCACATAATTAAATACATAGCTATTTAAAGGTGAAGGTTGGCAGGGCTTATTTGTGAGCAGAGGAATAGAACAGGCTTCTTTGCACTGCATCATCAGTCGACCTCAACTGTGAATTTCTAGTCAGCAAATGGGCGCTTCATTTGGTGCATTTGAGCAGAGGAAGGGAATAGCTGCACTAAAAATGATCACATAGCCATCTGATCTACAGCTCTATTGATGACAGATCAACCCATACACCACTGAGTTACTTTCCCTATTTATTTGACATTTATCGATCCAGTGAATCTCAACATTTTTGTGAAACCTGCCTAAAATCTTATTATCTCATGAAAAAGTCTGCTGGAGTTATAGCTGGTCTCAGTCTTTGGTTCCAGCACCTGTTCGAGAGATATGATACTCATATGCAGGATTAGGACACGGTGCTGATTGTAGCCAGAATTCTGTAACTCTCCCCAGGGAAGTACCTGGGAGGCCAGTGATACCCTTCAGAGAAGCAATCTCAAACCCAGTGATTTTTGACACACACAAGAAAATACTTACTATGTCCATTAGCTGGCTGTGATTTGTATATAGTTTAAAAAGAGAATGAGACTCAATGGGGCAGTAAGAATTTTCTTAGCAAGGGAATATGTCATACTATAAACTGATGAGGATATCTGGCTAAATCTCAGAGTGGACTTGGCAAAGAGCTACAACTAGGAGAGTGATGTATTTGGTTGCCTTGTTCTGCCATTTATAGGGGCACAAGGAAACAATGCCCATAGCCTGAGTTGTATAGATCAAACTGGCATCCAAAACAAGCATGTGACACCAGATGACCGCTCAAGTTGCCTTTTTGCCTTTTGTTATATAACATAACATAAGTGATATTAGCCTGGGTGCTCACAAACTAAAAAGAAGGAAGACCAATTTTTCATGAGGAAATTGAAATGCAGATGCAGAACTGACCTTCACTGTTTGTTGTTATTTAATGAAGGAGAGTAATGAGGAATTTTGGGTAAAACTGGTATAGATGCATAACAGTAATGTACCACAAAACAACGATATTACTTAATCCTCAGAGGATTTATAAATGCATTTAAATATTAGACATTAATTAATTGTGCAAAGATGCAGTAACAAACCAGGTTAAAAGACAAGAATCACTTCCTTTTCTCTCACCCTACCAGCCTGGAAACCCAGACCAGGTGCCCCTCATACAACAGCATCCATCTGTGTCTTAAATTTATATTTCCTTTGGAAATTTAGAGTTAACACATTTGGACAGTGTGATTGGCCAACATGTTGCTACGTTAGTAACTTTGTGGTTGGATGGGAATAAAAACCAAGAAAAAAATTCCTGAGTATTATAAATACAACATCATTTGCTCTCAGTACCCCACCCTGATAAGAGAAAAGAAAGAATATCTGCTTAAGAAAGAATGCCCCAAAACCTATTCATGTAAGAAGTGGTATTTTGCAGAAAAAATAGAAAGGAAATTCCATAACATTTCCTCCCTTTTCCTTTCTTTCATTATGTATGCACGTGCATATGAATCTGTTTAAATTTAAATTCTCTTTAAATACATCTTTAAATGTGGGCAAAGATTGCTCCATAATAGAGTGCAGACAAGCAAATCCATAATATATACATTTTCTATAATTTCTCCATTTAGAGATTGATGAATGGAGAACTAAAAGAATAAATATACTTGTAGAAATAGAAATTTGTATATGTGTTTGACAAAAATCTTAGAAATCCTAATTTCTAACCATGTGGTCAATTTAAACAAATATTACGGAGATGGAAAAGTTTTCATTAATGTTATCTCCATGAACAAAAACATTTAGAGTAGAACTAAAATTTTTCAGCACAAAGTAAGTTGGTAATTAATAAAATGATTTGTGCGTTCAGATATAGCATGTATTTTTGTGAGCAGAAATTTCATAAAGCAAATGCTTCTATAATGTAGTTAATCTGAAACACGGATGTTAGGTTTGTTGTTTTACATCTACATTATAAAAGGGAGACCAAATATCGTCTTTAGTATTATGTCTTCCTTTTTAGTATCCTAGGCTGTCCTTCCAAGAGCTGTATTTTAGCGTTCATGCAAATCGTTTTCTTTGTACTAGCTCTGCATCATTTTCCCAGCATTTTGCTGACTTCCAAACCCCAGGATTGTGAACTTGATTTAAACCATGTCTCTATGAAAAAAAACTAACACTGAATCTTTATCGCGTTTTAAGGATATTTTTCTTATAAAAATAGTGGTGTGTTCTTAAAATTATTCAATCCAAAGATGTAAAAAATGTGCCTTACTAATAGCATATAAAACATAAACGTACAGATTCTATGATTTGATATTAGAGGAGCACAAGACAGAAGAATCTTGCAAGTCTTCCATCCTCACTCACTGGTTTTGGCATCTTTTGGATTACAGCCCAGTGTACTAACAGTGTATTTCTGTATCACGCAGGTAGAAGTGAGAATTTGAGGCTCATTTAACAGTGTGAATTTTCCCAATGTATCACAATTACAGAGACACCTGTGCTTTCTAACTTTCTGCGGATCCACTCTGATAATTCGGTGTGTTTAAATAACCGTATTCCTAGTGTACATAAGTGCTATATTTTATTTTATCATTCTCTTACTCCCCCATTCTTTCCTTTCTCCTTTCATTCCTTACTCTTTCCTTATTTCCTTTCTTCTCTCCTTGTTCAGTTTTTGCTTCTTCCATTTTATGTCTTTGTCCTCCATTATTTTCCTTTTTTCTCGCATATTTTCCTTCTCCTTGTAGAATTTTTAAAATCTGCCTTTAAGCAATAGTTTTTATCATGCCCATGGAAGTCCTAAAATTGACAAAGTTTTCATTCATTCACTAAAATGCAGGAAAACAAAGCTCCAAGGATGCTGCCTATCAAAAAGCAGTCACATTATTCTATGGAAATGGTATTGAATGATTTCATTTTCCATCAGACATGTTTCCTGTTTCACAATGATAAAAATAAAAACTCCTACAAGGTTATACAGTCATAAAATTTGAGTTTAGGCATCTAGTTTAATGTATAAATCTGCCTTCACGTAGCAATTGCCTGTCGAGTCAGAACGGAGAGGCAGACCTTCCCGTTTCCTATGTAGTACTGTTTACAAGGCAGTCCTGTACTTCTGGTTTACAGCCCTGCATAGATGCTGTTACAGTTATACTTAGATCTTTCTTTTGGTATAATGGAATTTAATGAGAAGGAAAGTGTGCTTTCAGTTTGCATTTCAGAAGGATTTATGTTTAAACTTAGGATATGTAAAACCACTTTTACCCAAAAATAAGCAAAGGACTCATTCACAGAAAGAACAAAATGTCCCACCTGAATTGACAATGAAGGAATTCTTGCAAATTTTTTTGAAGTATATCAAACATTAAAAAGTACTTTTCTGAAGCCAACAAGTTTTCTACATTTTGCTGAAGTCCACCTTAAGGTTGGTTACAACTCTGGTGTGTTCCTCATTTGCAAATCCCACTGCTGTGACTAAGAAAGGGTGGGGCTGCATCCCAAGACATCTGTAGACCAGAGGGGCTGGCAGGGACCTCAGAGCTTTCCATTGAAGTGAGTACTCACAGCCTGGCTGCAGGAACACTTGACCAGAGGTAACTACTTCCACTTATCAACACCTTGTCAGTGGAGGTCTGAAAGACCCACAGGCTGCAGAGAAAAGGAAGTACCTGCTTAGGAAGAGCTAAGATCTTGCTCCCCCTTCTACCACCAAATCTTTAGTACTGAAAAGGGAAAGGAGAAGTTTATAGTCATGAAGTAAATTAAGTGTTTCAATTATGGCAGAGGTTGGTTTTGGTTATTGGTAACTATATAATGAATTTCTGAAAATTCATTATAATTAACTGTACAAAGAATTTCTAAAAATTCAGAGCACATTTTAGAAGAATTTAGTTCATTGCAGTCAGTGGTTCTAAGTGCACTGTTGTGGCACATATACATTTGTTGTGAGTCTTTGTAGGAGGTTCACAAGTAATTTGTGATTAAGAATAGTTTTCAACTGATTTCCTCAAAGATAAATGGGAGCAGAGGAGTCAAGATTTTTCCTACAATGTTTTCATTCTCACTCACTGATATTCCCATTTGCATTCTTAAATGAATGAGAAAAGGCTGGAGGTATAGCTAATGTCCCGAGGATTGCACACATCCTGAAACGTCCATGGAACTATGTCCCATGTGTGAACATCATATGCCATGTGTTTTGTAGTAGAAACAAGAGCCAAATGCTGAAATTCATTGTTTTAGGATTTGAGTTGATAATGTTTTATTTGTCCATACTTAGTCTCATTATAATCAATATATAATACAGAAAAAATTATGATCATGTTAATTATCTAATGATAGTGATAGAGGAGGCATCAAAAGATTGTCAAGTTGCTCTTTTATGAGCTGGGTCATACTAAACATGCCCAGAATAGTCAGCAATGATGCACCCTCTGATCATTTCAATTTAGATTCAGAAAATAAAGTGCTAGAAAGTGCTATGATGATTAGATTGAATTTATAATGGAACCTAAAATATGAAAACTGTGCATGGCCTCTTAAGAAGCAGCTGCTGTATGAAGCTGTGTTACAAAAGAAGCTGTTTTTTTTTTTTTTTTTTTTTTTTTTTTTTTCTGGAGACGGAGTTTGGCTCTGTTGCCTAGGCTGGAGTTCAGTGGTGTGGTCTCAGCTCACTGCAACCTCCGCCTCCCGGGTTCAAGCGATTCTCCTGCCTCAGCCTCCTGAGTGGCTGGGATTACAGGCGTCTGCCACCATGCCCAGCTAATTTTTTGTATTTTTGGTAGAGACAGGTGTCCACCCTGTTAGCCAGGCTGGTCTTGAACTCCTGACCTCAGATGATCTGCCTGACTGGGCCTCCCAAAGTGCTGGGATTACAGGAGTGAGCCACTACACCTGGTCAGGAAGCTGTTTCTTATTAAAATAAGTTCAAAATTAGTGGGAATAAGCAAGCCTTAGTTTGCTTGCATTTGCTGAAGTTTAAAGTATTTCAATTTTAGAGAACGTATCTAACGCTTTTAGAAGTTATGAGCTTATTTTATTTGTTTTTGAGTTTATGTCCATCTTCTTTTCTAGAAAGTAAACTCCATGAAGACAAGGATGCCATTGTCATGTTCATATAGATAACACCTATAATAATATATCAGCACTTGTTATTCAACAGAAGGTCAATAAACATTTTTTGAATGAAGGTGGGAAAAAAAAACGCTCTGCTTTTCCCTAGAAAAAGTCAGCATCACATTTCTACCATCTCACCCACTGGCTCATAGCTTTTTCCAGGTCTTAACTTTTAACAGAGCTATTCACAAGAGATCAATAGATATAAGGCATTGCTTTTTATTTCTTTAGAATAAAAAGCAAAATCTGATACAACTTCACTAGCCAACGTGATATTTCTGGTTTCTTGAATTAGTTGGCAAAGGGAAAGCACAGGTTGAACTGTTTAGAAAAGATAATGGGTTCTTTCTCGAATTTGGAGGACTGGAGCCTTTACACATGGTTTCAAAGTTGACTGAACACGTTAAGTCCAATGAAGACAGATTCTGCAAATGCAAAGAAACCCTAGCTGATGTGAGCCCAAAGTGTGAACACATCACACCACAACCATGTGGAAACAATAGGCTGTATGGACAACAAAGGTTTCTATTTAATGAGAGAAGTGCCATTGTTCTTGAAAGTCTAATTTTGTAAACATCTTACAGTGCTGACTCATCAGTCCTGAAAATACAATAAGAAATCACCACTGTGATTTAGCACCGATGCTGGAATTCACATCACGAAGCGTGCTACAGCATCAGCTGAAACTCAAACAGGTCGCTGAAAGGTGCATTTCATCAGCAAGCAATTTAATTCATATCAAAGTAATTCTACCCCAAATGAGTGGCAACTGGCTACTTTTGAAAGCTGTTAACTGTTGGGGGAAATGAGTTGTGTTAGTTCTCTATAAAAAGGTAATAATCTATAATCCTGGATACTTTAAAAGTCGTTTCCTAGAACTCCACAGCAAACAATATAAAATAACAACCCAATATCTCTGTATCTTAATCATGTTTGGTAATGAAGCCCTTTGGATAATTGGCACTGCTTCTGTAGTAGGCCAAACTTTCTTTCAAGCTCCAAATGCTCACAAAAGGTTTACATTATAAGGGGCTGCTTTGGAGATGTGTAGATTTAGTTTGGAAGTACAAAGTGAACATGCAAATTGCCTTATCTTGTTGGATTCACAAACAACCATCATTCAGATTGATTTAATACATGGCTTTTTATCTTTAAAAGTGTTAATTAGAAAATAGGGACAGTTCTCTGAACACTTAAGAGTAATAAATAGATCAAAACAGCATCCATGCTTCTGTGATGAAACTTCTGAAGGCTTCGTAAAGAGATTAATACAGTTGTCAAAAAGACCACAGTATACATATTTAACAGTGCCACCAAGCTACAATTACATTTTTTAGGACTTTATTGCTAAGTTTTAAAATACTTGCTATGCTCAAAAAACTGAGATTTTGTACAACTTTTATTCCATACTTTGAAATTACCATTTTAGTTTTCCTACATTGGACCACCAAACACGTTTTTTCCAGAGAAGATACTAAAATGGCAAGCTAATATAGGAAGTTTTTCAGAGAAGAATGGATTGTAGCAGTTCACAAAGTGGATTACTAAAGAGAAAAATAATTGGGATTCATGCATCTTCTTGTGAATTAAAAATATAAAACTATTTTCTGACAATTTGCCTCCACTTTGAAATTTATCTATAATATGACAGTGTTTGAGGAGTTAAATCCTGGCTCTGCTACTGACCACCTCAGTGACTGATATGGTTTGGCTGTTTGTGCTCCCACCAAAATCTCAACTTTAATTGTATTGCCTAGAATTCCCAGGTGTTGTGGGAGGGACCCAGGGGAAGGTAATTGAATCATGGGAGCTGGTCTTTCCCATGCTACTCTCCTGATTGTGAATAAGTTTCAGGAGATCTGATGGTTTATCAGGGGTTTCTACTTTCGCTTCTTCCTCATTTTTCTCTTGCTGTCACCACGTAAGAAGTGCCTTTTGTCTCCTGCCAAGATTCTGAGGCCTCCCCAGCCATGTGGAACTGTAAGTCCAACTAAACGTCTTTTTCTTCCCAGCCTCAGGTATGTCTTTATCAGCAGCATGAAAACAGACTAATACAGGGACCTTAAGTAAGCGATATTATATCTCCGAGCTTCAATTTATCTGAAGATATGCAAAACCATAGTCCCTTTCTCATAGGGTCTTCTGGTGGGGATAAAATAAGTTTGCGTTGAACAGTGCACTTGGGTAACCACTCTGTAAGTTATGATAATGGAGGCCATTGCTCGTGAAGTCTTGATGGTGATTTTTACTAGGCTTAGTTCTATGGTTATCCTAACAACATCACTATAGATGCTTGTGAAATGTCTCTACAACTTTACCAGAAAGACAGAAACACCCAGTGCAGGGTTCGGACCCTTAGCTTCTGAGTCTCTAGTGACCTTGATGTCCCCCTGCTCTTCAGCCATTAAGTATGATTCATGAGGATGGCCAAGCCATCCTCTGAGCCATTTCGTTTCCGGGGTTTCTATTTGTGTTTGTTTCATTAGTACTTCCTCTTTATTCAATGTCTTGATTTGACTAATAAGATATATAGGTGGCAAAATAGTAAACAAATATAAAATATATAAACAAAATACAAACAAATATAAAATGTATAAAGACATTGTGTCTCTCCACCCCAATAAACCATCAGATCTCCTGAAACTTATTCACAATCATGAGAATAGCACGGGAAAGATGGGCCCCCATGACTCAATTACCTTCCCCTGGGTCCCTCCCACAACACCTGGGAATTCTAGGCAGTACAATGGAAGTTGAGATTTGGGTGGGAACACAGTCAAACAGCAAGAAAACACAGCATTTTGTCTGTAATTGTAGAAATTTTCTTTGCATCTTGTTTTTTTTTTCTCTCTCTCTCCTAAAAAATTTTCTCTACGATGCCTTTCAATTCTTTAAGCTTTGTGTTTCATTTCTTTGACCACGTGGTCCAAACCTCCTGCTTCACCCAATTCCTTTTGACCTAGCACCATATTCCCCAGGCCTCTGGCCCTGGGACCCTCAGCACCCTCTCTGTTCTTAGTCATCAAATGGCACTTCCCTTTTCCTTCTCTGCCAGTCTGGTCAGTCCTTCAGTCACCCACCTGCCTTCCCTCCAGAAACCCTTCCGCTTCTTCCTCTTCCTCCTCCATCCTATGAATTCTTTTCATTAACTGCTTATCTATGCTCACTTCAAGACGATGGCAGTATAAGGGCAAATTACAAAACTTTAATCTTGGAAGTCAGTATGAATTTCTATTATTTCCTATCAGTTTTGTTTTCCTCTTTTTTGTCTCAACTACAGTTAGCTTGTGTGAGCACACTGAGAGTCCTGGCAGTATGCTAAATGCTATATATGCATTATCTTAGTGAATTTGTTCATTAATCCTTTACTTTCTTATGAATATCATGAGGGAACCATTACTCCCATTTTACAGATGAGGAACCATAACTAGAGAGATTAAGTAGGTTGTCTAAGGTCTCATAACTTAGACACTTGTGTGAGAACTGAGCAAGCATTCGGAAGTGACCTGGCTGCTAAGATTTCAGCCACTGTGCCCTGCAGTCTCTCAGGGCCTTTGTCTGCTCTGCCATCCCTTCAGCTGATTCTCATCTGATTCTAGCAGCCAGGTGATATCCTTCACACCAGCCATCACCAGGTTATGCTGCTTCCTAACTTACTCACATCTTCATTTCCAATTGCCCTTCTTCCCTTCCACACGTCTGTGATCTACCTGTTTGTAATTAGTTATAAGCCAGAAGATCTAGGCTATCTCCCTTATTCCTGAGCAAATAGAGACCCAGAGAGAAGCAGCACTTGTCCAGGCTTACTTCCATGGAATAGAAGCTAAATAAGGATTAAAACGCAGGCCTTGGATTCTCCGTCTAGTGCTCACTGCCCTGAGCCTCTTTATGGAGACTGTAACTACAAATGGGCTCCTGGGCAAGATACCCTTTGTGTATTCTTTTATCCTTCTCTTCCTTCCATCTTGCGGTCCTATAGTTTAATGAATGATTTCTTTTTCCATTGGTTCCTTCTCTCTGTTTACAGTTTTGTTTTTTGATTTTTGAGATGGAGTTTTGATCTTGTCACCCAGGCTGGAGTACAATGGCACAATCTCCATTCACTGAAGCCTCTACCTCCTGGGCTCAAGTAGTTCTCCTGACTTAGCCTCCTGAGTAGCTGGGATTACAGGCACCTGCCCCTACACCTGGCTAATTTTTTGGTTTTTTTTTTTTTTTTTTTTTTAGTAGAGACAGGGTTTCCCCATGTTGGCCAGGCTGGTCTTGAACTCCTGGCCTCAGATAATCTACCATCTCAGCCTCCCAAAGTGCTGGATTATAGGTATGAACCACTGCACCAGCCTGTTTACAGAAGTTTTTAATTTTCATTACCAAGAGATAGAAGCAGAAAACTCTCTGGACTTTACTGCTTTTCTGCCTCTTTCTTCAGTTAGTTGTTTCCATGCACTAAATTATTTCTTTTTTTTTTTTTTTTGAGGCCGAGTCTTGCTCTGTTGCCCAGGCTGGAGTGCAGTGGTGTGATCTCGGCTCACTGCAACCTCAGCCTCCTGGGTTCAAGCAATTCTTCTGCATCAGTCTCTCGAGTAACTGGGACAATAGGCACAGGCCACCATGCCCTGCTAATTTTTGTATTTTTAGTAGAGATGAGGTTTCACCATATTCGTCAGGCTGGTCTGGAACTCCTGACCTCGTAATCCACCTGCCTCAGCCTCCCAAAATGCTGGGATTACAGGTGTGAGCCACCACACCCAGCCTCCTTGCATTACATTCTTTTTCACTCACTCACGTCTTGCAATTGACTTTCACACCAGTTCCCATGTATCCTAGTTGAAGCTCATTCCTAAAAATACAGTCTCTTTGTCAAATTCTGTCTCTGTAGTTCAAAGAGTCTTTATAGCTGCAGCTGCTAGAAGCTCCTGCAGGTTTAAACTTGCCTCAGATTCCTAATCTCAGGCAGAAATTTTCAGGTCTCTAGCACTGTGCTCTGAGACTGTGCAACTAGTTATCCATGCTGTTCTTTTTGCCTTGACTTTCTTCCAAATTCTAATATTGCCCAATTTTAGTTTTTGTACTGGAATCTATGTTTTGGAATCTGTCTAGAATCCCCTCTCATCTAGTGGTCATCACCACTGTCACTAGAAAGCAGAATCCCGCCGCTGCATTCCAGCCTGGTGACTGAGATTCTCCTAACCCCTGGTAGTTGAATAACTGGCATGTGCCTCCACTAGCTCTGCCTTTTGAGTCTCTCATTATCACTTGCTCTTGTTTTCTCCAGCAGGACCATTGATTCTGAAGAGTATCAGCTACATCTCTGAACCACACCAATGTTCTATTCCTCCAGTAAACTTCCTCCCAGCAAATAGGTTGTCCTCCCGGTGCTAGGGAGAGGTCATATTCCAGACCCCAGTTTCTTCTAGAGGGCTTATGCCAATTTGTTTAACTGGTCCATGCCTGGGCCTATCGTGAGCTTTATCAATTGTAGACTCTGTAGGCTTAAATCCTGTGGCTACTCCCACACTCTGCCACATTCATCTTCTCTCCTTCATTGCCTTGAATGACAGCCCAATGTAAGTTCTCTTCTTGTCTTCCTGGCGGTGGTCTCATTTATTTGGCTGGTTATTCTTAAAATTCTCTCTTCTCTTTTTACTTTCTCTCATTTGTAATTCTCATTTATTCCTGTAACTTATCTAGCTATATTGTATCTCTAGTACCACTAATGTCAATATGATTCCCAAGGGCCACACATACATTTACAACTCTCTACTCTGGAGCTTTTTTATATAGATGTCCAAGAGACACATGCATATTAATTCACCCAAACAATCCCCCATTTTCCAACACCATAAAAATTACCAGTTTCTCTTGCTATTTTTCCCTACTATTATAAAAAGAACTACCCTTTTTCTAGTTAAAATGTTGTGGTCATGATTGATTTCTTTTACTTTGCTGCTTCCCACATCCAATCAGTTACCACATACAGTCACTTCTTTTTCATTGTCAATTGTATCTTGGCTTTCCTTTTTTAAATTCTAGCCTCCACGAGTCTGGTTAAAGACTTCATACTCTCTTAGTTGAAAACCACATTTGCTTGCATGGCTTCTGGCTCTGAGTCCTTCCTGTACCTACTCTGACTCCATCTTCCATGACGCCATTGGACCAGCCTTTCTAGGGTTTCTAATTCATGAGATGATGTCTGCAATAATTCCTTTATAATATCTGGCTGCTATATGGATATTAGTTGTTCATCTTATTCTGTCACTGCCTTGGTCAGGTAACTTTAGGTTCTCCCTAGTGCCTACTGAATAAAGACAAAATGTCACTGTCTAGCTTTTAAGATCCTCTAATATTCCACATTTGCCTTTCTAGATGTATTTCCTACCAATTCCAATGGATCACATTCTATCCAACTGAAAGCCTTGCCATGTGTTGGACGCATTCAATTTCTTTGGTGACTTGAACTCAGGTTAATGCCGTGCTACCGCTCCCCCACCCCAGACTATCTCTGCCCCAATGAGAGGGAAATAAGCTCAACAAATAACATCTAGCATCCTTTGGCAAAGGACAGCTATCATTAATTAAATTTTTAGGTTCAGCATTGATCCGTCTATTAGTGTTGCACTGCATTTTTGGGTCGTGTTTGAACATTAAGTCATAATCCTTCATCCACATGGATATATTCAGAAGATGAAAAGTAATACTATTGATCATGTAGCAAAGATAAAGGAATTGGAGAGTTTCATTGATATGCTAAATTTAAGTCAAGAGCATAAAGTAGCAATTAAAAAGCTGGAAAAGTCTTAGGTTGCATAGATTGAAATTATCTTGTGAGAAATTACAATGCCTTGGGTCTCAGTATGGCTTGGACTATACCAGGATATTATGTCTGGTTACTACATTTGAAGAGGAGCATGGCAGAATGGAGTCTGCACAGAAAAGGATGGCCAGGATGGTGAAATACAGAAATTACTTTATGAGTTAAATGAGAGAATGGAGAGGAGATGGTTAATTAGAGAAATAAAAGTCATCTTTATATGTATATAAGACTATTATAAATAAAATGCATATGTTTGTCCAGTCAACAAATAGAAGTAGGAGAATTAGAACATTTTGTGAATCAATATTATAAAAGAAATTTCTAGCAAGACCTCTCCTTCAGAGGACAGTAAATAGAGTCTGAGTGACCAAGATTGCTTTAGAAGGATTTCCTACAGCAGAAGGAGGTTGGACACAACTCTTTAAAATGTAAGATTCTGAGGTGCGGAGGCGGGGGGAACTGAGAAATCATTGGAATAACTCTTACATTAAAACAATAGACACAGAGGGTATGACTTTGCCAGTCCAAAGCTAGAAAAACTCAAGGTATGGACTAAAGTAGAGGTCCTGGCAATGAAAAGACAACCCTGCCTCTTTCAAAAAATTTTGAATTGTGAGCGAAAGAGAAATGAAGTTCATATTTGGTGACTTGGCAAAAATGATCATTTGTGTGGAACGTTCACAGTGGCTTGGTCATTATGAAACAGCACATGACCACAGAAAAACTTTGGACTGGGATGAGTTGTCTTGGAGCAAACTGCAATTCATCTGGGGAAGTGGTAAAATCATTACAGGCATGGGAACCCTAGCTATGGGAGAAAGTCATGGTCATGCTCAATTCCCAGGAGACCAGTTCTGAGCATCTACAGCAGACACAGCCCCGTGCCCACCACCTGGCCTTGGAGTTCACCTGATGGACTTGATACCTTGTTTTCCCTTACCATGTCTCAGCCACTTCTCTCCCCATCTGCATTCTGTTTTCCTTGCACAGTGTTCTGGCTAAACTCGTGGATGCCAAACCATCTCAAGGAGCTGTCTCTGGCCCTCCATTTGTCTTCAGGTTGTCAATTGCAATTGTGAACACAGTTGAGTTTTATTTCTCACAACTGCACTACCAGTGGCATAAACTGGTCTTCAATGATTTGCTAGTGCCCCCCACCCCCACCCTGCTTATTTTTCAGTCTAACATCCTAGCTGCTACATTCTTTCACCACCTGTTTTGGCTACAGATCATATTCAAAGTTTTTTTTTTTTTTTTTTTATTCCAGACTGACATGTATGGCCTTGATGCAACCTTACTAGTATCAATGGAAAGAAAAAGATTACTTATAATCTTCTCATAAATCATAGAAAAAGTATAAAAAGCATGAGCAAGTGTAATTTATCACCCTGAGAAGTGGGCATGTAATTACTTGCAAGGCTGCTTTTAGTTTATAGCATAGTTTTCTATTTCTATCCTTAAACATTTTGCCTCCATCAAAGTTCTGGAGAATTTAGCACATTTGCAAATGCCTGGTGCTGATGCTACTTCTGCAAAATCATGTGCACATCATTTCAGTGGTATTGCAGCTATCTCCGGTGTAGCCAGAGGAGTCACTAAAACTTCTACTCCAGATCCCCTTGACTAGTATCTGGGCATTGAAGTTTGGTTGTTCAATAAACTACAGTTTAAGGTGAAGTGTACTAACAAATAGTGTTTACTTAAGTTAAAAACCCAAATAGCTTTTACAGAATTAGATGCTATTTCTCTTTGATGTTGTCACTATTGCTGGAGTACTTGCACTGCTTTCATCAGATTGTATCTATTCATGTGTTTAGGACATATCTGATTTTTTCAATTTTTTTTATTTAATTTGTTTTTGAATTTCAAAATTCATCTTTCTCTCTTCACACATAAGGCCTTTTATCATTTCCTTAGCTGGAAACTTTTTTTTTTTTTAATGTTTAGGCACTTTGAGGATTGAACAGTGGAAATTATAGAGCATGCTCTTCTCATCAAGGCATTTTGACGTCATGAAAATATCCACTCAAAGTAGGGCAGGCTCTTAACTCGAGAGACTTTCTCAGCTGAGTGGTTCTGGGCATGACTCAACATAGTCTCTGATTCTGACTCTCTTTATAATCCATGAGGGATCGCAACCACCTCTCTCAGAAAGGAACTTCCTGGTTCCTGGTGGCCCATGGTCTTCATTGCTGGTTGAATCAGCGGATGTCCTTATGCACGAACCAGCCTAGTGCTAGTTCTCATGCAGGGAAGTGTGGACAGAACAATTTCAGCAAAAGTTGGGCATGGCAAATAAATTAACCACCATCATTTGCGTAGTGGTTGGATTTTGGTTACCTGGATTAATGAGTGTTAGTGTTGTTCTACTTCCAATAAAACTTGTTCCTTTTGGATCTAGAGAGTAATCTTCTGTCTAATAGTTATAAACAATAAAACTGTTTTGATGGAAGTGAATTTCAAGAGAGCTTAAGAATTGAGTGTTCCTAGCCTATCTTCTTTATACCTGTTCAACTTATTAATATCTCTTTCCTCTATCTTATCTTGAGGATGGACTGAATTAACCATAACTAAATTTAGTGTACTAGCCCAAACAGATCTGCATTCTTTCTAATACTGCCCTGTGACTCACTCCATTTCTTAACTGAAGGAACTAATTAAGCACTTGGTTGCTAAAGTGTCCCACTCCCCTTCAGCTCCTGTCACGTTCTTGGCTGCAGTTGGAATAAAAGTGAATGAAGATGGTGATAAGTCAACCAAGTTGCTACAGATGCAAAATTTGTAAATAAACAAACTTTGTCAAACACCTACTCATGTAAGGTCACAGTCTGGACCCTGTGGTAACACGCAGTCCTACACTATGATGCCTGCTATCACCAGTGACGTAGGGAACACATAGAAATTCTGGAGCACAGAAATTATCCTCCAGAATGGTTAGTTGGCATCACATTTCCTCCAAACAGACATACCGCAGTGAAGATCTCGGTCCCTTTTATGGGTTTGAAGCTTACTGAAGGTCTTAGATCAGCCCTATTCCCCTCAGATGACACTGCACTCTGTTCAGTGTTGCTTTGGATCAGACCTTGTGAAAGGGCTGTGGGCTCTGAACCTCTGGCAAGCTACTGGCATCCTCCTTCTGTGTTAATGTGCAGTATTGCATAATATGTCTCTGTTAGGCAAACACGTTGCAGTTGAAAACAATAACAAGTTTGGGACATCAGTTTTCCTAGGGGTTGGGGATAACCTTTCATGTGCTTCCTCAAGACAAAGAATTATCAGATACATTTGATTTACACATAAACTAGATAAATTTTAAACTCTCTAAGATGCAGGTATTTACATTTACTTGCATTTTATTTTCTAAATTCCTTCATTCTAAAACCTGCACAATATTGCCTTTGTTATATAATCATACAACTATAGTCTTTTCCTGAAAATATGCTAAGTTCATTTCTATCATAGAAGAAAAGAAATGTGGACATTTGATTCCCTCTTTGCATCGTATTATAGGATACAAGAGACTAGTAAAATGCTAATAATATTTTACTAGGAGAATATGGCACCTTTTATGACTTAACTACATTTAGGTGACATCATGGCTTCACATGACAACATGAGTTAAGATGAAATACACTCATTAAAAACCAAATGCTGTCGTGTCATGGATAACTTGTGATCTCTTGCTTTGGAAAGTGAAGCTTTGCAGATCACGCCAGGGCCCACATGATATCTGTTATTAATCATAAGAATAAATTCTACCCAACTCCTTAGGTTGTTCATTCACATCACCAGTCAACAACTCAACACAATCTTTAGTAATAGAAAAAGAGAAATCTTGTGCATTCCACTGATTTGAATAATTGCTTGGAAACTTGAAAATGTGTTAGCATTCATTTGCTGAAAAGTGGGCCAATGATGGTAAAATGGTTTCATCTTAAAATGGGTATGTGCCTATTTGTCAGTATCTGCAGCTGGTTAACTCCTTGGTTAGAACACTGGGTTAATGAAACTCTTATTAGGTGCTTGTCCTTATGGGGCCCTGTCAACATCTCTTTTATGAGTCATGCGTTTTGTATCTGACGCCAACCTGCTGCCACACGTGTTCACTACTGGCCAATCAGGAGATGTGACTAGAGATAATGCATTGCTTAAAGCAAAAGCATCACTACATTGAAGAAAACAACTCACACACAGCACATAATCCATGGAGGCTGGTTCTGTAGCATCACTTCAAGGACTGTATTTGTGGTTGTAAAAAATGGGCATGTCTGGATGTAAAGACATGCACACCAGAGTCAGTTACGAATCATGTCACTGATGGAGATTCGTCTGGGGAAAGACCATTAATGAAATAGTGAGCAGTTTGTATCAAAGATTAGTTTAAAGACAGCTGTAGATTTATTATTTTAAAAACTCTGGATGAGGGTATTGGATTCAATAAACTTTAAAGTCCTTCCAGCTCCAAGTCCTTCCAGCTCCCTGCAGTCTCCAAGTGCATTGATTAACATACATAATGTAAAACAATGTAGTTTTGTAAAGCAAAATTGGCAAGAAGAGAATATTCTCTCAAGAAAAAATACTTTCTGTGAGTCTTCCCTTCAAGCTACCAAAAAAAGGTGATCAAGTAGAGCTTAAAAATAATTTCTGGGCTTAAACTTAAAATTCTTTTATCTGGAACAGATTATTTCATTCCACAATTAGAAATGAGATCCAAAATGCAAATATTACTCAGAGAGATAGCACATTGCCTCATATTCACACTATGGTGTTAACAACTGCTATAAGAGCCATTTTACAGAGTAAGTTTGAGAGGGGGAAGCATACCTTATTCAAATATATGAAGATGATTTTACAAATTGTATCCTATTTTATTCCAGTCCCAATTCTGCCAACCCTTCTGGGTATGTTACGGTTTTAAAGACAGTGCTTCAAAATCTGAAGAGGGAAAAAAGTGGAAACAGCTTAAATGAGAATATAACTCCTAGGCTTTCACCAAATACATTTTCATAGTTTTCCAGTTTGTTATATCTTCTTGAGAAGGAGTGAAAATTCTTGGAATTAAATGTACAATAAAATACCACGTATATACTAGTTCTTTAAAGCTTTGTATCTCTATTTTTTTCTAAGCGATCTTAGTTCAGATCAAGTCTGTCTTGCATCTGAATTTGGTGAGCCACGCTGTTTACTGTCCTGTTGACCAGAAGGAAATCTGTCTAATAGTTGAAGCTCTATTCCATTTGAAGATCCATTCAGTCACATAAAAGTGCTATTTTGATGGTAATAAAGTTTCATAGGAGAAAAATAGCTTTGTAAATGAACTGAATTTTGAAGCTGTGGGATTGCTGTTCCTCATTGTCCCTGCACATGGAAAAAGGGAATCAAGGCTCCAAATATGGTGAGGGGGTGCAGGTTGGATATATGAATTCTGTATCCTCGATTGTAAGAGTTTAAGAAAGGTTACAAATAGGCACCATTGAATTTTGTACTGGAGGAGTTTTCTATGAGCTTGGCTGCTCTGTCCTGGTGGGATCACGTAGACACAGACCTCACCTGTGACAGCTATAGACACATGAACCTCTTGAAAGTATTTGAGCGGGAATCACAAGGAGAAAATAAGTCTAGGTGTTTTGCAAAGAAAATTTCCTATGCCTCAGCTGCAAAAAGATTTATTACCCAACCCATACTGCCCAAGAGATGTCAGGGTACTTGAACAGGAACAGAGTAAAAGGCCACCTACTTGGCTCCACTCACCTCCATTGCTCTTTTATGGGGACAACTTGTGCCCTTTACATCCATGAAGCTGGGACTGGCAAAAGTTAGCAGGCTTCGTTGCTGTGCCCTCCACTCTTGCCCTAGCTTGGTGCCAGTGTTTCTAGTTGTCCATCCCAGCTTGAGACTAGATGCCTTCCAGATCCCTTCTCTGGTGAGAACAGCTGTTACTGGAGCCTGAGGCAGGAGAATCACTTGAACCTGGGAAGCAGAGGTTGTGGTGAGCGGAGATTGTGCCATTGTACTCCAGCCTGGGAAACAAGAGTGAAACTCCATCTCAAATGAAAAGAAAAAAGGCCTGTTGGGTTTTAGGAACTCCTCGGTGAGATCATTTTGTTTAACTTTTGATTGTTAGGTAATTGGACTTTTGAAAAACTGATATTCTTTTTGCCTTATAACCATAAACTGGAAACTTCACCCATTTGGCTATGATGTATTGGAAGACCAGGCTTTCATTCTTCTGAACTTCCCATGTAATCAAAAGAACCTAATGAATTCAAGTTGCCTGTAATATTTTGTGTGTTTTTGAGTTAAAACCAAATTTCTAAACATCTATGTGAGCAATAATGAAATTCAGGCAGAAAGGGTCTATTTTTTTTGTTATAAAAGACACTCTTATGGTGAACTCCTGGGTTCTACTCCTGTCATTCAAGATGATATAACATTTAGCACTTATCAAATGCATGTTAGCTGACAAACTATGCCAAAGACTCTGAAGAAATGTAATAACTGAATTGAGTTTGATCAGGAATGCAACTTATAGAATTATATAACTTGCATCCTACCACATTAAGAATGATACAGCATACTCTATAGGTTGCAGTTTAATTGTGGAGATGATACAATAAAAGAGACCCCTCATGTGTCCATATGAGAATTTAGGTATAGTAAGCAGAACGTAGTGATTCCAGTTGGAATTTGGCCAGAAGCTGAGGATTAAAAACCCTTAGTGTTATGAAGAGTTCCATGGGATGTTTAATGAATAGAAATAGCCAGAAGCTTACATTTATGGCATCCCAAAATAGTACCTCTAACAGGATTAGTCCACCTGGGTCATGCTGGGGCACAGGCTAGGCAATAGTTTAAAAAGCCCGTTGATTAAATCATAAATATAGCTTCTAGTAGCTCTGAGTTGGAGGTTTGTGTTTGAGCACCACTTACCAACTTTTAGCAGCTTTTTTTGGATGTAGTATTCCACTGGCACTCAATAAATGCAATAAAGAAAATGTTAAGTAGGCTTGAATGATTAGGATGACAGTTAGAATATGGGAGCAAGGACCATAGTTGGCTTTACAATGAGGTGACCAAGATGGCTTCCTATGTGATGTGATTTCAAAGGCAATGGGAGGACACAAAATACCACCTTGGTTTGGTTTTCTGGTACCTGAAATTTCAGAAATGCATTTTTCTTAGCATTTCTGAAATTTCAGGTACCAGCAAACCAAACCAAGGTGGATTAGCACTTAGCCTCCTATTTCAAAGCAAATCTACTTGAAAAAGTTAATCCATAAAATTTAGTCATCATTTAAGTCATAATGTAACATGAGCTTTTCATACCCTATTCGAAATTTTTGGTAGAACTGAAAGTAAAAGATCTTTAAGAATGAAAATACTGGGTAAGTCAACCACTAGTGGAGGAAAAGTTTGCAGTGAGGAAAGTATGAGGCCAGCAAAGACAAATTTCTCCAGCCTCACTTTTATGGGCTAGATTGTGTCTTCTTGAAATTTGCATGTTAGAGCTCTAACCCCTAGTACCCCAGAATATGACTAAATTTGAGGACAGGGTCTTTGAAGAGGAAAGTAAGTAAAACAAAATCATTAGGGCGGCCTCTAATCTGTTTTTGTCCTTTTAAGAAGAGCTGATTAAGACACAACACAGATTGAGGGATGACCACATGAGGACATAGGGAGAAGATGACCATTCAAGAGGCCTCAGGAGAAACCAACCCTGCCTACACTTTGACCTTGGACTTCCCAGCCTATAGAATTGTGAAGAAATGAGTTTCTCTTATTTAAGCCACTCAGTGTGCCCTAGCAAACTAAAACACTCTTTTTCAGAGGGAAGGTATCAGGAGTACTAGTTAGATTCCTCAGCTTCTTTGAGGTGGAGGCTTTTATGTCAAGTGGTTCTTAGATCTTTCTAGCCTCATGGAGAACCCCTAAGGATCAGGTCCTTCACCTCAGGTTGATTTTTATCAGGCATGTTTTAAATTCAAAATGTTATTTGGACATATACATGAAGAAAGTTAATGAGCAAAAATTAAGCTAGAAAAACTAACTGTGATGCTTCCTAACTAGTAAGATGGAGTCTGATCAAGTTATTGTTTTAGGAAAGCCATGATTGATTGGTCAACCCCTCCATATGAAAGATGAGGATTGCCTGTATTTTCACTGCTGAAAAACCGTGGGAAATTTGCCATGATGTCCCTCTGCTGGGCACTTTTGATGTATTAAATAAATTTTGGTAAGATAATTTAAAAATGGGCTTTTGGAGCTTGAAGACTTTGGCATCAGCAAGCAACAAAGGGCTTCTGGCATTAAAATTTTAAAATGTAAATGTAAAGTAACTGCGGTAACAGCAAGTCATGTTTAAAACCAGTATTCATGTTTAAAACCAGTATTAATTGTTAATAACAAAACTGCAGCCTTTTAACTCCACTGTTAATGTGCTGCTAGTAGAACCCGGGAGTTTGGAGGCCAAGGATAATTTATAGTTGCCAAATCACTGAGAGAAAATTCCAACTATGTGGAAATGTAAATATTCAGTATTAGACAGGATAATTAAGGGTAGGCAAAATATTTATCCAGTTCTCTTCTTTTCAAATCACAAATAAGACTATGTTCATTGGTTCAAGTTTTCTAATACAAGAAGGGCTAGAAAAAAATTAAAGTGAGGGAAATGTCTTTCCTTTGCTAACCAAAGTATATCTCTTAACTCACACAAGCATGAAATACAGCCCCCATTCATTTTTTTAACCTTAAATTTTATTACAAAATTATTTTATTTTACCATACTAAACTGCAAATGAAATTTGTATGTTTTGCATCAAAAATATCGAGGATATGTTAAACATGAACATGAAAAATATAATTTTAGCAGCAAATTAAATAGAACATGAATCATTTAGAGAAAATCTGCAGAAGGTTAGAAGTGTTTAGATATTTAAATGTTCAAGGACTTCTAATTGTCATTTTAAAAGAATCTTGTAGCAGGCTCACAAAAAGCCATACTGGGGAAGAATTGTTGTAGAGAAAGCTTTGTGTAAAGCTTTTCCTTTCAGGAGTTGTTTTCTTTATTCCTGTGGTCATTTTCTCATGAGGATATTTTCAAAGGGAATGCTCTTCATGAGAAGGAAGTTTTAAATAAGATCCCCTTTGTCAGTCATGGTCCAGGCAGTAAAACAGAAGCCACTCTAGATTTTTCAAACTGAGGCAATTTAGTACAGGGAGTTGGTTACACAGATGACAGAAATGTTAGCGAAGTGATGATAAGGCAATCCAGAAATGAGAAACAATAGGAGGCTGTAACTACCCCATCCGAGGGAAATGAGGTCAGAAATAAGGACCACTGGGCCGGGCGCGGTGGCTCACACCTACAATCCCAGCACTTTGGGAGGCCGAGGAGGGTGGATCACGAGGTCAAGAGATCAAGACCATCCTGGTCAACTAGGTGAAACCCCATCTCTACTAAAAATACAAAAATTAGCTGGGCATGGTGGTGTGTGCCTGTAGTCCCAGCTACTTGGGAGACCGAGGCAGGAGAATTGCTCGAACCCAGAAGGTGGAGGTTGCGGTGAGCCGAGATTGTGCCATTGCACTCCAGCCTGGGTAACAACAGCGAAACTCCGTCTCAAAAAAAAAAAAGGGGGACCACTGTTGGGGAACTAGAACCTGGTGGGGACTTCCCTGCAGGAGCTGTGACCACTGAGGGTGGGGTTTTTTTAATGAGAGCCAGAATTATAGTGAAGATAGAGTCATCGCCAGAGGCACAGATCAAAGCAGAGAAAGACCAGAAAAAAATAGCCCAAATCGCTATTGTTCTTCTTTCAGGATTCTGCCAGTACCTCCTCTTGATTAAACCAAAATCCAGTTGGCATGGGACCCTGGGAAATGTTGGTTCCCAGAGATACAGAACAGAGCTGGTGAAGGGTGATCATGAGTCAAGAGCAAACTGGCAAATAACTTGCACACAGAAAAGGAATTGCTTTTATTAGTCTGTGTTTCTCTTTTTTAAATAAAGAGAAACTAAAGGTCAAGGTCATGGTCCACTGAAAGTCACTTAGGGATCTTACGAAAAGTGTGGATTTTCAAAAAATTCTTTGCTATGAGGTATGTATGATACAATGAAAGTCCCCTGGGCCACAGCACTGAGAAGTCACTGAATAATAATGTGGTAGCTGAGAGGGGAGAAGCAGAGGCCAAGGAAATAAAAATGGTACCTGTTGCTCACATTTGAAGTTTCAGACCTGTACGCTGAACATTCTTCAGAATATCAGCTCCCAACTTGTTACATGACATTTCAACTTTAGCAATTTCATACTAATGAACTCCTTTATTTCTGCCTGTCTCATTAGGACACTCCATGCTTTCCAGAAACACAAGTGAAGTTTAATAGAGATAAAACCATTCCACTAGCGCTGCTATGATCAAGAAGCTACAATCAATCTTGTTTTCTTCAAGCATGTCATAAAAAGACCCTTTTCCTTCTGATTAGCATTCTTGAACACAGTACAAGCTGATGACTTGCTTGAAGTCATTCACTGTAGGGATACAGCACCTACTGCACGTGATAAAACGACATAAGGCATATGAACTGCTCATTACAATCTAATTAGTTTGGGCTTTTCATTTCATTTTATGTCCTGAATTGAACCTGATTCAATATGATTCTGAGCTGGAGTTCATCATATCTTCTCCCTGGCATGCAAGTTCATGGTGCTTGCTTGCTAGATTCCATGGTAATAGAAAAGGTTTCTCTTTTCTCTTTTTTTTCAGGAACTGGTTAGATAGAAGGTCATTAATAAAATATTGGAAGCTTTTACTATTATTTTTTCCTCTGAGAGATTTTGATTTGACTTAGCACACAGCACAGTTGTTGAAGTATTTTAAGAAGGTTTGGCCCTTATAATAAAAAGGCTTACCTGACTCATAGGCTCACTCCCTTATCATGAGATGAAATAGTTTTTGGGGCACATTCCAAAGACAAATGAGGAAAACCTGGGATAGTTTTGCTAGTAAACTCAATTGTACTCAAGACTTCTTGAGAGCAAGATGTCTTCCATCTTGGGATTGTTTCCAATAACATCTTTCTGTATCTTCAATGAGTAGGTAGACGAGGTACACTATGTACATATTGATTTATTGAATCGCAAAGGTTGTAGAGGTTGTAGGAGAAAGACAACTGGCTTTCTTTTAAAAGACATACACACTCTGTTCCCTGTATCTTCATTTTTGGCACAATGGGGATATAAACTTCTGCTTCTTTTATATCTTCATGGCAAGGTTATGGATACTGACCAGGCACAGTCACCCCATTTAAAAAAATTTGAGAAACCATTGAGAATGGGTCATGTTAATATAAAATACTCATAAGCACAGTTTGGTTGATACTCACTGGAGCTTTAAAAAATTTGTTGTATCATCTGGAAAGCAAATAATGTTTTGTATTAACCTTATAAAATACTGTAAGGCTGTGCCAAAACATTGCTCCTTGGTTTCATGCCATGGGGCTGCCCTGTAGATGAGGCCATCTCACAGTGAGGGCTTCCAGAACTCAATTAACAATATTTTGGATAAAATAGACTTTTTTCCACATTGCTATGTTCCCCTGCCAATAATAATAGAAAGAAACAATCACATATATTCAGTGGCTTTGTTGAGGGGATGTATTTAGTTGGATGTAAAATGTCTAGAAGTGTATCATTCAAAAAAATATGTTCACCATGTTGGTTTCCTTTCCCCCCTCTGCTCTGAAGCAATCATTTAAACAGATTCCTACCTAAATAACATCATGAAACTCCATGTGGCTCAGTTGATCTAATTTCTAGAATAACCATCCTCTGCCCCAGAATATTTCTTCCATGATAGAGGGTTTTGTTTAATTCAATTTTGATTTACTAACTGATGATTACCATGTATGTTACCAGTAACTGAGCTTTGCTGTGAATTGAATATTTTAAATGTACTGCATAAACTTTTTTCCCCTTCCCAAACTGGTAGAAATGGTAACATTTTTATAATATTCACGGACCCACTGGAACTTAGTGAATATCTGCTTTATTTGTTTTATATCCTAACTGGTTCTTTATTTCTGCAATAATTTGTTGAAAGCTTGTGGTTAGGTGGTATGTAACCTTTAATTCAGCTATTGTTAGCACTTTTGTATGTCAGAGAGAGGTTCTGAAATTTTCAGTAGGCCATGAACTCTTAATAGGGAATCTTAATTGTTCCCTTAGTGCTCAAGAGCCATCATGACATCTGAGTTATATACATTTCTTATGTATAACCTTCAGCTCAACATTGAAGTAAGGCATTTGTCCCATACTTCATACAAGAAGAGGAAGTAGGGTGTTTTACTTACATTGTCAAGGATTCTTAAGGGATTGGTCTTGGTTAATTAGCAATTAGTAAAATGAGTATCAAGCTCCTGATAAAATATTGCTGGGGAAATTGGGAAACAGAAGGTTACCCAAGCCACTAACCCAATCTTTGGGGAAGAGGAGGAGGTAGTAAGAGTGGTAATGGAGGAGCCGGGAGTGCACATAGCAGTGTCTGCTGCGTAGCTGCCCGTGTCCTCTAGCACATTATTCCAGCCATTCTCTCTTCTGCCCTGAAGCACAGTTCTGAGGCCTGTGAGACTGGAATGAACTCAGAAATTATGACTTGATTAAAGATTACTGAGATGTTTATACTGGAAATAGAAAATGATATTATGAAAATTGACACCCTCTTTGTTTATAAAGACAGTACGATTAACTTGCCTTCATTTGCATTTGAGCTAATGGCAGGTTTGGGCTAAACCAACTACTCCCTGGCATAAGGGCATGAGCTTGCCAGACAGTTGCAGATAAGGGCAGTGTTCATGCAATGAGAGAGCTGAGCCACCTGGCTAACATGGAGTCAGAGCTGCTAACACTGGCACCTCTAGTGAGATGGGCATGACCAACTCCATGTATTAATCAATGTGGATCTTTATCCATGTGTTAAGGAATAAGCATGTAATATTTTTCAAATTTAGATCCGTAGAGTTGGAAAAAAACAAAAAAAGTGAAATTAAATCCTTATAGGGAATTGGCCAGTTCCAGTGAATGAACTGTGGTTTGAAGACAGATTTTATCTCTATGTAATGCTTTTGTTTGTTGACTTTGTTGAGGTAGGGGGTCTCTTCTCCAATTCTGTTGTATACACTTTTGTCTATGAAGCAGAACTTGGGGACATTGAGAAATTTGCCTTGAATTTGGAAATACCTTATGGTTGCAGGCTGGTAAATGGAGTATGCAGATTCCCCAGGTGTTACTCTGAGACTCTTTTTGGCCCTGCTTTGATTAAATTGATTAGGCATAACTATATCTATAATTCGAATGGTATGTCAGATTATATAGGGGGGTTAAATGGTGATGATTTTCATATCACATTCTTAATTCCAATCAAGTGGCAGGTGGACGGAGGAGAAAGAATACGAGTATTCAAGGGCGATAGGTGTGGCTTTGCATTCTGACTCTATCATTTACTGATTTTGTTATTTTAATTGCTTAACCTCCATAAGCCTAAACTTTCCCTTT